>NC_073406.1:2551260-2851260 GCF_028641065.1 Leucoraja erinaceus | reverse complement strand
ACCATTTGTCGAAACCGATTTATCACCTTTAATGTAAAGAAGGTCTCAGGACTCAATACAGAGATATTTTAAAAAATGGAAGCCAATGGCAGCAAAAATGGTAGAGCTGCTGCCTTACAGCGTCAGAGACCTGGGTTTGATCCTGACTATGGATCCTATCTGTATAGAGTTTGTACGTTATTTCAATGTTTTTTAAACGTTGTGGCAGTACTTGCCTCAACTACCTCCTCTGGGAATTTGTTCCACATTACTATCACCCTTTGTGTAAAAAACATTGCTCCTCAGGCTCCTATTAAATCCTTCTCCCCTCCCCCATGTCTTGATTCTTGTTTCCCCCTACTCTGGGTAAAAGACTCTGTGTATCTACCCGCTCTATTCCTCTCATTGTACATATAAATCACCCCTCACCCTCCTGCACTCCAAGGAACAGGGTTCTAGCCTGCTCAACCTCTCCCTGTAGCTTTGGCTCTCGAGTCCTGGCAACATCCTCGTAAATCTTCTCTGTACCCTTTCCAGCTTTCCTATAACAGGGTGACCAAAACTGAACACAATACTCCAAGGTAGACAAAAATGCTGGAGAAACTCAGCAGGTGAGACAGCATCTATGGAGCGAAGGAATAGGTAACGTTTCGGGTCGAGACCCTTCTTCGACTCTCCTTCACTCCATAGATGCTGCCTCACCCGCTGAGTTTCTCCAGCATTTTTGTCTACCTTGGGGTTTTGTGTTCAGTTTTGGTTCGATTTTTTAGTTACCTTCGATTTGTCCAGCATCTGCAGTTTCTTCTTAAACAATACTCCAAGTTGTACAACTGTAACATGACCTCCCAACTACTATCCTCAATACTCTATAACTAATGAAGGCCGATGGGCCAAAAGTGTGAGTGTGTGGAGAGTGTGTGGAGAGGGTCAACACCTTCCGGTTTCTCGGCGTCCATATCGCTGCTGATATCTCCTGGACGGACAACACGACGGCGGTCATCAAGAAGGCTCAGCAGCGGCTGCACTTCCTGATGGTCCTCAGGAAGCACAACCTGGACTCTAACCTGCTGCTGACCTTCTACCGCTCGTCCATCGAGAGCCTGCTGACATACTGCATTACAGCATGGTATGGCAGCTGCACCATGGCAGACAGGGAGAGGCTTCAGAGGGTAACCAGGACAGCGCAGAGGATCATTGGTTGCCCTCTCCCCTCCCTGATGGACATCTACACCTCCCGCTGCCTTAGCAGGGCAAAGAAGATCATCAAAGACAGCTCCCATCCTGCGTTTGGACTCTTCGACCTGCTGCCCTCTGGAAGGCGCTATAGGTGCATCAAATCCAGGACAAACAGACTCAGGAATAGCTGCTTCCCGAGAATTATATCTACCATAAATTCAAATCCACACATGCACTGACTACACCGCCCAACACGGACTTCCATCTGTATATATGTATATATGTATGTAGCGCCGTAGAATTTGTGCACCTATTCCCCCCCCCCCATCTCCCTTCTGTTTTGTTTTTTCTGTTTCTTGTTTTTTGTGTAAAATTGTATGTATGCACTGAGTACGAGCAGCTTTCAGTTTCACTGTACATGTATAGTGACAATAAATGGCATATCATATCATATCAAAAGCCTTCTTGACCACCAACTCTACCTGCGATGCCACTTTCACAAGAACTATGTACCAGCAATGTGGCCATTAGGATGGGATGGAAACTAACAGTTGAAAGGATATTTATATTTATTTGTAGTACCGTGTTGCAGATAGGAAGTTGCCATTTGTTGCAGCAGCGTCACTGTATAGAAACTTGCACGGATCCTCGGCGAAGGAAACGGATAAACTGTCATGATGCAACTTGCCAGGCTCCTGTCAACAAAGTACAGAAAAATGAAAAGCTCGTGACAAGAGTGAAAGTGGCTACGAAGTGCTGCTCTCGCAATAAGATTAAGCATATTAGCATCCTACGATCAGCATCAATATGTTTGAGTTTAAGCTGGAGTTTAGTTTATTGTCACGTGTACCGAGGTACTGTGAAAAGCTTTTGTTGCGTGCTAACCAGTCAGCGGAAAGACAAGACATGATTACGATCGAGCCGTCCACAGATACACGATAAAGGGAATGATGTGAATAATGTTTAGTGGAAGATAAAGCCAGTAAAGTCCGAACAAAGATAGTCCCTGGGTCTCCAATGAGGTAGATAGTGGTTCAGGACTGATCTCTAGATGCTGGGAGGATGGTCCAGTTGCCTTATGCCTGGGAATAAACTGGCCCTGAGTGATGTCACACTTCTGTACCTCTTGCCCGATGGGAGAGGGGAGAAGAGGGAGTCACCGGGGTGAGACTGGTCCTTGATTATGCTGCTGGCCTTGCCGAGGCAGCGTGAGGTGTAGATGGAGTCAATGGAAGGGAGGTTGGTTTGTGTGATGGTCTGGGCTGCGTCCACAATTCTCTGCAATCTTGCGGTCTTGGACGGAGCTGTTCCCAAACCGTGATGCATCCCGATAAAATGCTTTCCATGGCGCATCTGTAGACGTTGGTGAGAGTTGTTGGGGACATGCGGAACTTCCTAAGCTTTCTAAGGACTGCCATCATTTATTCATACTATCAATGCTATCACTAGCTAGCGCGGCATGCAACTGTTTTTCAATGAGTCCAGTGCCATGCATATGTCTTTTCTTAATCAATTTCAATTGAGATCAGTAGTAATGAAATAGCCTTTATATATTTTATACAGGGTGGGATGTTAATTGTATGATTGGTGAAGATGAT
Organism: Leucoraja erinaceus; assembly: GCF_028641065.1. NCBI lineage: Eukaryota > Metazoa > Chordata > Chondrichthyes > Rajiformes > Rajidae > Leucoraja > Leucoraja erinaceus. The sequence goes on along the minus strand of NC_073406.1, from coordinate 2,848,507 downwards.
GAGTTGCTGCTCAGCCATGGATAACGAGATCGCTTGGGAAAAGAAGGCAAGGGGATATATCCAGTGTATTAATGATACAGTTGGCCATTGTTTGCTCTGTTAGTTTAGTTTAGTTTATTGTCTCATGTACCAAGGTACAGTGAAAAGCTTTTGTTGTGTGCTAACCAGTCAAGGGAAAGACATGATTACAATTGAGCCGTCCACAGTGTACAGACACATGATAAATGGAATAACGTTTAGCGCAAGATAAAGTCCAGTGCAGTAGTCGAGGGAGGGTCTCCAATGAGGTGGACAGTAGCCCAGGACTGCTCTCTAGTTGATGGTAGGATGGTTCAATTGCCTTAGTGGCAACTCCAGTTATGCAAGCTCAGAGATATCAGTAATTACTGTATCACAATTCTCAGAACCAGGTGAAAAGTTGGTACATGAGATTTAAATCAGATTATCTGACGATCTGTTGCATTTTTCACAGCTAATTCATAAATATTTTACTATCAGGAATTATACAACATACTGTCCGGGGTCTATTTTATGACAATATAATGTATAATGGTAGGTAGACAAAAAAGCAGGAGAAACTGCAGGTGAGGCAGCATCTATGGAGCGAAGGAATAGACGACTCTCAGTCTGAAGAAGGGTCTCGACCCGAAACGTCACCCATTCCTTTTCTCCAGAGATGCTGCCTGTCCCGCTGAGTCACTCCAGCATTGTTGTGTCTATCTTCGGTTTAAACCAGCATCTGCAGTGATTTCCAACCAAAGTGGTCATCTGTGTTTAGAACTGTAAAGGATGGACAAGGTCTTCAATTAATATTTCTCCTCTGTTTTTACCGTGGAGAAATACATGAAGACTAAGGTATTTGAGAAAGTTAATGGCGGTGCTTTGAGAATAGTCCATATTACAGTCTGGTGCTGGATGTCCTAAAACCTATGAAGCTAGATAAATCCCTTGGATCTGATCAGGTACATCCAAGGACACTGTGAAAAGCTGGAAGGAACAAAATAAAATGGTTGGATAATGCAAGGAGCACTATCCAGCTTACTCTGTATAATGTACCGTCTTATTCATTCTCAGAGTGTTCTCCAATGAATCAAGCCGGTCACTCAATTTCACTGTCTCCTCTTGAAGTTGTTTGTTCTCTTCTGAACAGTTCATCCTAAAAGGATGTGAAAGGCATTCAGTCAACATCAGGCAAATTATCACGGCAAACAAGTTTAGAAATCCATCCCGTCTTTATATCCACCAACATAGAGGCAACAGGCCACATGCTATTTTACTGCGTCTCCCAGGTAAACACACTGATCAAGGCATAAACTGGAGCCCTCCTGGACCAAATACACAAGCTATTCAATGCAACATCTTTGTGTACATTGGCATCTAATAATGGAATCTCAACAATTATGAGCTGCATGCATCAAGCTCTGTGCTCTTTGCTCATAACCGCATGATGCGGAGAGGACGTTTCCACTAGTGGGAGAGTCTAGGACCAGAGGTCACAGCCTCAGCATCAAAGGACGTCCCTTTAGGAAGGAGATGAGGAGGAATTTCTTTAGTCAGAGGGTGGTGGATCTGTGCAATTCATTGTCACAGAAGGCTCTGGGGGCCAAGTCAATGGATAACTTTAAGGCAGAGATAGATTCTTGATTGGTACAGGTATCGGGTTATGGGGAGAAGGCAGAATGGGGTTGAGCGGGGAAAGATTGAATGGTGGAGTAGTCGTGATGGGCCGAATGGCCTAATCCTGCTCCTATCATTTATCAACTTATCAATTTTCCACAATTGACAGAAAACATTTTGATATGAACTCATTGCTTCCCGTTCCTGTTTGATCACATTGTCCCCTAAACAACTTCAAGCACTGACCTGGATGTTGTTTTTTGGGATTTCTTTTGAGATTTGTCGCAGTTTCTTGTTGGTGACGACGATGTGTGCGTATTAGAGTTGGAAGATCTGGCGGGGAGTGGAAAAAATAAAAAATTAACGTGAAAAAACATAAAAATATCGTGGGCATTTCTTAACTACAGGTACTTGTGTATTCAACTGTGGAATTCTTTACCCAAATCCCTGTCAAGATGAGAATATAATGTTGGCAGACAAAAATGCTGGAGAAACTCAGTGGGTGAGGCAGCATCTATGGAGCGAAGGAAAAAGGCAAAGAGTCGAACAATCTCCACTATAGGAAATAGGCAACGTTTCGGGCCGAAACCCGGAAGGGTTTCGGCCCGAAACGTTGCCTATTTCCTTCACTCCATAGATGCTGCTGCACCCGCTGAGTTTCTCCAGCATTTTTGTCTACCTTCAATTTTCCAGCATCCGCAGTTCCTTCTTAAACATATAATGTTGGCATGGTTTTTGATGTCAAATATTTTTTGGTTACATGTCAGTGAAGTGCCTTTGTATATTTTACCACATGAAATGTGCCATAAAAATGTTTGTTGTCCGACAGATACGTTAAATATTTGTGTCTTCTAAAAGAAGCACTGCTGCAATTGTATCGGGTGCTTTGAGTGGGATTGGTATAATATTGTCATGTTCGCCTAGATACTGCGACAAACTTGTATACTAACCAGGCATCACAGTACGCACAATTACACTCCAACTATACACAGGTACAACAAAGATCGTGCATGAGTACAAGAGGTCTTTCAATAAAGAGTGCAGAATATAGTGTTAAAGCTACAGAGAAAGTGCAGTTAAAAATAAAAAGTGCAAGGTCTACAATGAGGTAGACTGGAAGATGTGGGTTACACCCTTAGTTTATGAGCGGTCAGTTTAAGAGTCTGATAGCAGCGGGGAAGATGCTGTTCCTGAATATGGTGGTACACATTTTCAAGATGGAAGGTCGGGGGTGTAAATGGTCCTTGATTATATTGGCTACTTTCCTGAGGCAACATGAAGTGCAGATGGAGAATGTCTCATTTAAAAATAAACCTAAGATATGATTTGCAATGCAATTGTGAAAGATGTATTTTGAATAATACCACAGCCTACTTCCACCTACCCCGTGGAGTAGCAATGTTTAAGTTCATGCCGTGAATCCCCCCTGACCTGGCAATTATTATGGCTGGAATGGGCTAATGCAAGAAATATCCTTGTTCACTCTGGTGGAATTATAAAGTAATTTAAGATTTAAAATGTGGCCTGGTAATGAGGTACTAATCTAGCCTCCTTCACATCCTGTGCTGCTTTATGGTCTCCTGGTGTGAATAATTCCCCCCGTGTTGAATTAAAAGGCAAACCTATAAAAACAAGCATGTTATACAACAGTGTGTGTACCTGTGCTTCACGTTACAGGCGGGTGGGCTGCTGTTCCGTGTGGAATTATCCTGCTCATTTAACTGTTGTAGAAGTTCTCTCTTTTCAACAAGGAGCAGGTCATTTTCATAAGTAACCTTCATGTTCCAGGCATGTTCCTGTAGGTGGGTGGCAAGAGGCAATACGAACATGATGATGTGTGGCAAGTAGTGTCAGTGAGAGAACGGCAGAGAGAGAGGGCTGAGAGTTCTCGGGCTGCACCTTCACATATTCATTGACAAAATCCATTGCCAAAAAGAGCTAATTGCAGGGTGAATGGCAGACAGGGACAGGTGGTCTTCGGGGATCAGAGGGACAAGGAGACGTGGCAGGATGTGAGAATCACACCATGTACACTACCAACGGAGGAAGGAGTATCACGGGCCGAATAAAACAACAATTACACCCGTTCTCCAAACTTTCTCTCATCAACTGTCCCCATACTTCCCCCTTCACATACACATGTACATACAAATTCAAACAAACACACACAAAACAAAGACACCACTCAAACGCAATAACAACATCATTGTTGCTCTTTTAACAAAGCAAATATTGATTGATATAACAGACATTGGGTGAAGGGGCTGAGTCTCTTCCTCGCCCTGCAAGAACTCCAGCCTCGACCCGAAACGTCACCCATTCCTTCTCTCCAGAGATGCTGCCTGACCCGCTGAGTTACTCCAGCATTTTGTGTCTGCCTTTGATTTAAACCAGCATCTGCAGTTCTTTCCTACACAGAACTCCAATCATTCTGCTCCTTTCTGAGTGTCTACCCAGATGGTGCCTTTAACATGCCTTCCTTTATCCTGATCTGGGACAGTCCCTTCACCAACGTTGTCAGGTGCCACAACACATCTCCTCTAATGACTGCAGTTCACCCTCTCTTTTACTCTCCAGTAGCTCAGAAAAAAAGGATAACGTTCCCCATGTCGTCAGCTTCCACCCTACCAACCTCAGAATTCCATATTGCTTCCATATTTCCTTAGGAGGTCGATTTGGTGATTGAGTCAATGTGGCTTGCACATCTGCACTAATTTTCCCTGTAACCCATACTCGCTACATTCCCATCAACTCTCCCGGATTTAGTTTAATTTAGTTTAGAGATACAGCATGGAAACAGGCCCTTCGGCACCGATCCCCTGCACACTAACACACTAACACACTAGGGACAATTTACAGCTGTACCAAGCCAATGAACCTACAAACCTGTACGTCATTAGCGTGTGGGAAGAGACTGAAGATCTCGGAGCAAACCCATGTGGTCACGGGGAGAACGTACAAACTCCGTACAGACAGCACCCGCAGTCGGGATTGAACCCGGGTCATTGGCACTGTCAGGCAGCAACTCTGCTGCTGCGCCACCATGCCACCCATTCACCTACACAATCGGGACATTTTACAATGGCCTGTTAACCTACCATCCCACCCTCCTCTGGGATGTCGGGGAAAAAGCCAGGAATTCCACATGATTGCAGGAGAATGTGCTAAATCTACAGGGAGATCAGGACCCAGTTGACTGCAGCCAGGAGGCAGCATCTCCACTGGTTATGCCACTGTGCTGTTCATTTGACCAGAAATGTAAACATTGTCCCCAGTGAGTGTAGGATAGTGTTAATATGCAGGGATTGCTGGTCGGCATGGACCCGGTGGGATGAAGGGCCTGTTTCCGTGCTGTATCTCTAAACTGAACAAAACATTTTCTGTTTTGGTTTGTGTATAAATATCAGATTCACCTTATCCATCAGGTTTTTCATCAATTTGACCTCTGTTTCCAGATGTTTTATTTTCCCATCTCGCAGCATCACTTCACGGATAAAGATCTCTTTAGCTTTGCGCAGTTTCTGTTTGTGCCTCACTTGTTTCTCATCATAGGTTCTGACAAGAAAGAAAACAACATTTCCAATTTATTTCTGCTCTGCTGGCCTTCACAGGTCGGGGCATCAAGTACAAGAATCGGGAAGTCATGATGTAGGCTTTCTAAAATTAGAAATGTATAGAACTTTAGTTCGGCTGCATCTGAAGTATTGTGTAGGTTCAAGTTGCCCTATATATATATATATATGTGTGTGTGTGTGTGTGTGTGTGTGTGTGTGTGTGTGTGTGTGTGTGTGGTGTGTATATATATATATATATATATATATATATATATATATATATATATATATATATATATATATATATATATATCACACACACACACACATCATATATAATATATATCAATATATATGTTATATGATAAACATATATATATATATCATATATATTATATGATAACTCATTATATACACTACCACACACTGATAAAGATATATATATATATATATATATATATATATATATATATATGTCATATATATATATATATATATACCTATATATATACACACACACATATATATATATACACACATATATATATATATACATACACACATATATATATATATATATATATATATATATATATAAATATATATATATATATATATATATATAGTAAATCACTTCTGCACTTTGCATATATATTATCAAATTCTGGAGGGCTCAGCTTTATGGTGAGAGGGGCAAAGTTTAAAGGAGATGGTGGGGACCAGTTTTATTTATTTTTTACACACAGAGGGGTGGTGAGTACCTCGACCAGGGGTGATGGTGGAGGCAGATGTGATAGTGTCGTTTCAGGGAATTTTGGATCGGCCTTTAGGCCTATCCAAGGATATGCAGGGAATGAAGGGATATGGATCATGTGCAGGCAGGTTAGAGTTAGTCTTGGCATCATGTACAGCACGGACATTGTGGGCTGAAGGGCCTGTTCCCGTGCTGTATGATTCTATGTTCTATTTGCGATTTTCATGTCTTCAGGTGTCCCAAAGTATTTTACAATCAATTTAGTCACTGGCAAAAATATATACACACCCCAGTAATCAATTATCACACAGGCAGCCCCAATGAGATAATCACCAGGTGACATTTAAAGTGCTCTTGGCTGAGGAGTAGGTTCTTGCCCAAAATTCTCACAGACTCCCATCTGATCAAATAATATGGGGCACAACAGACATTGTACACGTAGAACGGTACAGCACAGGAATAGGCCCAGGAACTCATGACAAGTTAAACTGGTCACCTCCGCCTACACATAACCCATATCACTCCATTCCCAGCATATCCATGTGCCTACCTAACAACCTCTTCAATGCCACTATTCCACGATACTAGAATAACGATGCCTTCGCACTTCTTTTGCTTTCTGTCATTGGGGATGGACATCTCATTTTCAAAATGGGTGCAAGCAAATCAGCAATACTTTCATAGGTACACAAAAATGCTGGAGAAACTCAGCGGGTGCAGCAGCATCTATGGAGCGAAGGAAATAGGCAACGTTTCGGGACGAAACCCAAAGGAAATAGGCAACGTTTCGGGTCGAAACCCAAAGGGTTTCGACCCGAAACGCTGCCTATTTCCTCCGCTCCACAGATGCTGCTGCACCCGCTGAGTTCCTCCAGCACTTTTGTCTACTTACGATTTTCCAGCATCTGCAGTTCCTTCTTAAACAGCAATACTTTCACCTTCAGTTATCCAGACTGGGCAGTGGGAACGACTGAAAAAGTGGCAAAGCTGCGACGCATTTCTTTACGGTTCCTGTTCACAGGCTTCCCACCCCATCGCCCATTCACTTGCCTGATTTGCGTATCCAATTGATGAAGAATATTCTGCATTTCTTCCTTCAGCTTGTCTATTTCTAGTTTGCGCGCGCACAGATCATCGGCCGACTTCTTGTTCGCCTTTTGCAGACATTGATTCTACGTGGAAAATTATTCCCCATTAAAATTTGCAAATGCTTGATCATCACGCACAGTTTAACAGCTTAACAGTCTACCCATTCATTTGTCGTGGATTATTGTTGTGACAGGCTGATGTTTGCATATGCTCACTGGCAGTGACTGGGGAGGGATCTCATTTTTCTTTTATTGTTGTTGGCTTGTTATATGTTAGCATAACTTGTTTTTTTTATTTATTCTTTCCGTACACTCTACCTGTAACAAATAGACAACTTTGCACTTTGTTATGTCCTGAAAACTAGGTAAAAAAAGATCTTGATTTAAAAAATTTTGAAATAACAAATATCACAAAGAGAAACTTGCCACATGCTAAAAAATAAACCAAAACAATAACTTTGCATTATATAAAAAGGACGGCACAGTGGCACAGCAGAATTGCTTTGCCTCTGCAACTGTTACCATATAAAGCCGAGAGCTTCATTCTCCATTCTGTATCTTTCCCTTTGCTCTACCTATTGTGCTCAGATTTGGCTTGCTTATATTTATGTGTGCTATTATCTGATTTAATTGGCTAGCATGTACAACAAAGCTGTTCACTGTAACCATGTGACAAATAATACATCTGAAACTAACCCGGCCTCAGCCCTCGAGCCTAGGCCTTCAGGGATTTTAGCTTGGAGACTTTTGACATTAATATGTATGTTGAGTGGCCATCATGCATATTCCCATCCTTTATATGGAGGACCTGAATGATAGGCACAAGGAATTGCAGAACACAGGGTCTGAAGAAGGGTTTCGGCCAGAAACTACAGACTAACTGAATCAACTACGCATAGTCCTGGTGCAGTTAGTTGGATTTGTGTTTAAGAAGTAACTGCAGATGCTGGAAAATCGAAGGTAGACAAAAGTGCTGGAGAAACTCAGCGGGTGCAGCAGCATCTATGTGCAGCGAAGGAAATAGGCAACGTTTGCTTATTTCCTTTGCTCCATGCAAAGAGTTGAACAATCTACACTATAGGAAATAAGACAACGTTTCGGGCCGAAAACCCTTCTGGGTTTCGGCCCGAAACGTTGCCTATTTCCTTTGCTCCATAGATGCTGCTGCACCCGCTGAGTTTCTCCAGCACTTTTGTCTACCTTCGATTTTCCAGCATCTGCAGTTCCTTCTGAAATGCTGCTGCACCCGCTGAGTTTCTCCAGCACTTTTGTCTACCTGCAGAACACAAAGCTCTGGAGTAACTCAGCGGGTCAGGCAGCATCTCAAGATAACACGGATAGGTGACGTTTCGGGTTGGGAGTCTTCTTCAGACACACTTCTGAATTAGCCATTGGGTTTCAAATTAAATTCACTTCACTTACAAGGTGCGTATAAATGTTACACTATGCAAAATAATTAACGGGCCAAGGTGTACAATAGAACGAGATCATGTTTAATTTAGTTTGGAGATAAATGCATGGATACAGGCCCCGCAGCCCATATCAACGATTCCCTGGCTTCCTGTATTTCTTCAACCACTTCACACTAGTTCTACGTCATCCCATCTTCTCATCTATTCTCTGCACTCTAGGGGCAATTTACGGAGGCCAATTAACCTACAAATCCACACATCTTTGGGATGTGGGAGGAAACTGGAGCACTCACATGGTCCCAGGGAGAAGGTGCAAGCTCCATAGAGATGGGAGCCGAGGTTAAGATGGAACCCGGGTCTGTGGCGCTGTGAGGTAGTCACTCCACCATCTGTGCTACTGTGCAAGTTATTGTGTAAGCTCTCGGACCACCGGTCCTCCAGGATTGTCTTTGCATATTTAAGCCTCTTAAATGCTACTGTCTTTCACGAATGCCTAAATGGATGAGACCATGCCAGCATGTGTGAAATCCCAGCTCGGTAAAATGCCAAATGACGAGCAATAGCAAAAATGTAGAAGGCAAAGTCAAATCCCATGGACGATACGATCCAGAATCACTCAGCCGTTTCAATCTGGGTTGCTGACCTCAGAACAAATGGCGTCCTTTTCATCTTCCAAAACCTGCAGCCGTGCCTCCTGTTGCTGCAACTGCAGCTGAAGGTCGCATTTGCCTCGGGACAAACACCCTTCCTTATCTTGCATTGATTTTATTTGCTGCTGCAGCTCCCCTGTATTCTGATCCGCAAGCTTCCTAACAGGAGAAAGCATGAGAGTTATGGATATCGTTGCCTTCTTCAATGCAGAAGGCCCTGGTATGTACAAATGGGGAGAGCAGAAATGAAGCCAAAAATCTCGACAAAGGCTTAGCCCACATTTAAACCCTCAAATAATATTCTCCAGCTTTTCAACAAAATTAGTTGAAATCAGTTTAAATAACACTGATATGCTATAGCGTTGTTGATTTTCTAATCCAAACACTCATGGGTGTGTATCCCAGGAATCCTGGTCAAATCCCTGCTCTCCGCTGGTGCCCTCTCAGCAATGAACCTTCCATGCCTGATTTTAGAGCGACTGCCTATAAGGGCAGGTGTAGGGTGTGTCGGGGCGAGCAATGTAGCTGTTCAACACTTAAGTCATAGTCATACAGCACAGAAACAGGCCCTTTGGCCCAAGTTGCCCATGCCGACCAAGATGCCCCATCTACACTAGTCCCATCTGCCTGCATTTGGCCCACACAGTATCCCTCTAAACCTTTCCTACCCATCCTTCCTACCCATCCAAATGTCTTTTAAATGTAGTTATAGTACCTGCCTCAACTAGCTCCTTGGGTAACTGGCTCCATAGAAACACCATCCTCTGTGTAAAACAAGCTGTCCCTCAGGTTCTTATCTAATTGTGGGACTAATTCCACATTGTATGACTCTATGACCAAGGCTGGGGGCATTTGAATGCTGTAGTTAGGCCGAGTATCTAGCACATGAGAATACAGCAGCAGAGACGGCAAGAGTTCACATCAGGTCCCTGCCATCTTGCTTCCCAGCACCGCAGCACTGTCAGTAATACGTTACTCCTCACTCTTCTCCCCTCGCCCACCAGGCAAAGGTACAGAAGTGTAAAAATGCACACCTCCAGATTAAAGGACACTTTCTTCCCAGCAGTTATCAGGCAACTGAACCATGCTATCACAACCAGAGAGCAGTCCTGAACTACTATCTACCTCATCGGTGAGCCTCGGACTATCCTTGCCCGGCTTTGCCTCGCACTAAACGTTATTCCCTTATTATATATCCGCACACTGTAAATGGCTCGATTATAATCATGTATTGTCTTTCCGCTAACTGGATAGCCCGCAACAAAAGTTTCTCATTGTATGTCGGTACATATGACAATAAACTAAACTAAACTAGGCTCTCTATTTAAAATGCTATAATGATCTATTTTTGGGCTGATTCCGTCAGCATTCTGGAATTGGAAAATGCATCCTGACCTCAGTACTTTATCTGTTCGCACACAATTAGAGTGACGGGTGATGTTGTTTGGGCTGAGTTTACAGGGCTTGTCCCACCAGCATGCGACTCCATGCGGCAAGCGCAACCTAACGTGGTCGCTTGAGCCGTACGGCCTCGCGGGGCCGGTCCCACTTCGATCGCCGGAGCCGTATGGAGTTGTGCGGAGCTCTCCGACATCGCGCGGGGCTCCGGAAAACTGACAGTGTTCAAAAAATCCGCGCTGCAACGGCCTGCCGGCCCGCAGCCGCCTGGACACCGTACGCATCGCCTCGACGGGCATACGCAGCGTCTTGACGCCGTACGTCACGCGCGAACTTCCCGCGGACTTTACTCGAACTTCACGTCACTCACTCGACCTCCGCGCGGCCCCCGCTTCTGGTTTGGTCGGGCTCGCCGCATGCAGTCGCATGCTGGTGGGACCGGGCCCTTACCTCTGAATGCATTCCTCTTGTAGCTGGTTCTTGAGCTTGGCTGCGGCTTCCCTGCTTTCCTTCAGTTCAGCTTCCAGCGTTGCCCGCTCCTTGCTTCGAGCTTCCGAGAGTCGTAGTTGGTGTTGAACGCAGTTGAGTTGTTGCTGCAGCTCTCCGGCCTTCAGGCGGAGGATTGGGGTCGGGTTGTTCGTGGGAGGAATGGAAGGACACAAAGAGAACAATGAAACATTGGTGAAGAATTCAAAAAACAAAATATCTCCAACCCTATGCTGCTGAACCACATGCCATTAAACAAATAGTCCAGGCAAACAGATTTGCAAATGGGGCTTGGGCAAAATAGACTTTGAAGAAGTGAATCCATTTCATTTACTAATCAATGTACATTGCCAAAAGATGCACAGTGCAGCACAGGAATTCAGTTATTACTTAACATCATTCAATTTTTATTCCTTGTAAGGTAGATAAAAGTGCTGGAGAAACTCAGCGGGTGCAGCAGCATCTATGTGGAGCGAAGGAAATAGGCAACGTTTCGGGACGAAACCCAAAGGGTTTCGGCCCGAAACGTTACCTATTTCCTATAGCGGAGATTGTTCAACTCTTTGCATGTAGCGAAGGAAATAGGCAACATTGCCTATTTCCTTTGCTTCACAGATGCTGCTGCACCCGCTGAGTTACTCCAGCACTTTTGGCTACCAACGATTTTCCAGCATCTGCAGTTCCCTCTTAAACATATATTCCTTCTCGGATGAGCGACACCACATTAGTTCCTTATTTGACCCTGTTTTATCGATTAAACTGACCGGATAATACAGAATCGAATAACAAAACCAAGCGCATTTGCAACTAAAGTGGCATTACGTGTCACTATCCAAAAGCCGTAAAAGATTCATCTCCTTGTGGACTGTGATAAATGCTCTGCACATCACCCATGGTCCATGCATGTTTCGATAAAAAATCCAAAAACAGGATTCCAGTTGAGTAATGTACATGGATTTCAGTGCAATTTATGCCTCCTGTTTTTTAATTTCCTGTTGCTCCATCAGCTTCACTCTGCTTGATTACTCTCCCCCCTTGTTATCTTTATTCACTGATGGCACAAGCCTCCTCTTAAAGGAGACACGTTCTAACCCACCTAAAACAGTGGAAGATTGAATCTTCCAGTTCACCTGAACTTGTGGACAGTTTCCCCTTCCCTTCCCCAACCCATGCTGACAGATAACCGCCTGCTGAAGGGCTTGTTTCCATTCTGTATAAATATACATCTGCTACCTTCAATTCTTAACAATATCAATAGACAATAGACAATAGGTGCAGGAGTAGGCCATTTACCCCTTCGAGCCAGCACCGCCATTCAATGTGATCATGGCTGATCATCCACAATCAGTACCCCGTTCCTGCCTTCTCCCCATATCCCCTGACTCCGCTATCTTTAAGAACCCTATCTAACGCTCTCTTGAAAGTATCCAGAGAACCGGCCTCCATCTCCCTCTGAGGCAGAGAATTCCACAGACTCACAACTCTCTGTGTGGAAAAGTGTTTCCTCATCTCCGTTCTAAATGGCTTACCCCTTATTCTTAAACTGTGGCCCCTGGTTCTGGACTCCCACAACATCGGGAACATGTTTCCTGCCTCTAGCGTGTCCAAACCCTTAATAATCTTATATGCACTCTAATATCCAACCCATCTCGGTCTCAATGTTGAATATTACCTGTTGTACTCTACCTGGATCAACATGTGGTTATGGACAGCTGAGTCGAGTTTAATTTGATCTGTATATCACTCAAACACACACAGATACACACACACACAAATACCTTGTACCACAGAATCAATGTCCAGTCACAATCATATTGATACTATAAATTACCTCCCTTGATTTTTCTCCTAACCTTTGCTCCGGCTCAGTGCAACACACTATCTTCCCTTCATAGAATAGAATAGTTTCTTTATTGTCATTGTAACATGAACCATGTTAACCATATATTGTAGCACAATTAAAAGTGCAAAACTACTGATTCAGTTTTAACAGGATATGATCTTTAATGGAACTGAAAGCAGTAATAACAAGGCACAAAGAGGGAATCTTATGGAAAATTCATGTTTGAAGATCAAATTTCAGAAGCAAAATTTCAAAAATAAACTCTCGACATCAAATTGTGAATTAGCTCTCACCTTTTTCTCTGCACACATGTTTCTGTTCTTTTCTGCTCCAAGTTCATCCTGCATACACTTTAACTGTTTGGAGAGGTGGAAAGTCTTGCCAGAATCCATTTCCAGTTCTTTTAGTCTCTGTTGTTTAATTTCACATTCTGATTTCAACATTAAAATGTGTTTATCCATCTCTGACAGCCTGCACTGTATGGTTTTAACATCCAGGTTCAGCTATGAATAAAGAATTACAGATAATTAAGTGATGCACCATTGCTAAATCTCCTTGTTTTTGCTATTGCGCCACACCCTTTATTATATTTTTCTTCAACTTTCAAATGTCACAATTCAATCTACTTTAAAACCTACGCGGCAATCTGTTTAATAAACTATCCATAAAGAGATTTCGAATTTTTCCCATTAGCATTTTTGTATGGGATCTTTCAATCAGATCTCTTGTCTAAAGACAGTTTGCTTGCATCAACACCGGTTTCCAGATCACACACGTGTGTGAACAATCACTGTGCTAAAAAGCCACGTCAATAAACTTATACATGCCAGAGATTAAATATCTATAACCTCACAAGGAATCAATGAATCAAGTTTCTCTTCTACTTTACATCTAATCTAAATAGCCTTAAATTGTAGATGCTTAGCGCTGATCATTATTAAATGTGGTGCTCACCCTGGTATTTTCCTGATCAAGGAGAGAGTTTTGCTTCTGCAGCTCCATGAGTTGATCCCTCTTGTACTTCAGTTCCTTCTCAGCTGTGCTGCACAGATTATGCACCCTCTGCAGGTCCTGCCGCAGTTGGCGTGACTCTTCAGCATGTTGGGCCAGCAGGGCATCTTGCGACTGTCATTTACAAACAAATGTCTCATTCTTAAAAAGGAACTTAGATTTTCCCTCCATATGTCCACCTGAACCCGCTGTATTTATTTAATATTTTTATTAGAAGAGCATACATATCGTAATCAAAACACAATTTGTTTACCAATTACATATTGTTAATAGCTGGGGTCCTCGTTCATCAATTACATATTAACACCGCTTCTATTTGTTTATTTTTTTTATAGATAGAAAGAAAGAGAGGAAAACAAATAGCCAATGACCATAATTACCAATAATACAGTTTTGGAGACAGGTCCGTAGATTATAAAATGGAACTAGTCATCTAATCCTGGGTTCAAGTTTCAGTCAGGCTTCCGTGCTGGACCAAGTTACCCTTTCAGAAAATCAATAAATGGAGACCATATTCTAGCAAATAACTCTGGTGAACCTGCTGTATTTAAGTCCCCAGGCTAAATAATATGTGCGTCAGGGAACTGGTGTTCAAGCCGATGTTCACTGGTGTGGATGCACATATAGTGGTGGAGAGTACAGCGATTGGCGGGATGGAAGTTAAATGCTCTGGTAAGACTGGAAATTCATTGTGAAGGAAACACAGGAGCCAAATGTGCAAACGTTCATGTTAATGGAGCAGCATTAGACCCATCAAGTCTACTCCCAGCCATTCAATCATGGCTGATCTATCTTTCCCTCTCAACCCCATTCTCCTGCCTTCTCCCCACAACCCCTGACACCCGCACCAATCAAACAGTAAACAGTTGAAATGATTTTGAGACAAATAATGAGCATCACAGAAGTAACAAGCAATGACCACATTCAAAGAATCTAACCATCTGTACTTGGCATCCGAGCATGTCACCGTGGCTGAGTTACCCACAATAACAATCCACGGACTCCCTTCATCAGAAGCCAAATAGGACAAGACATAAAATACAAGAACAGGTCAGAGGCTGAGTTTCCTGCAACAAGCACCTCATCCCAAAGCTTTTCCACCAACTACACAAGTCAAGTGCATGATGGAATACCCTCCATTTGCCTGGATGAATTCACATTGGGCAACTCTCCAGAATCTTGTCCCCACCCAGCATTTTATATTTGTTTTCAGATTTCCACCTGACGTAGTTTTAGAAAAATAATTCATTCAGTGAAGAGTTGCAGTGGTCTAGATGTCCACAAGTGTATGTAAGCACTGTAGTTCTTTACAGAGTAACGAGAGGAAGAGAGAGGAAATGGTTTAAGGATGGATTCTAAACAGGGCTTAAGCAGCCAGAGACCTAATAAAGAGGTTACACAAAAAAGCTGGAGAAACTCAGCGGGTGCAGCAGCATCTATGGAGCGAAGGAAATAGGCAACGTTTCGGGCCGAAACCCTTCCGGGTTGCGGCTCGAAACGTTACCTATTTCCTTTGGGTTTTCGGGCCGAAACGTTGCCTATTTCCTTCGCTCCATAGATGCTGCTGCACCCGCTGAGTTTCTCCAGCTTTTTTGTGTAACCTTCGATTCTCCAGCATCTGCAGTTCCCTCTTAAACACGACCTTATAAAGAGTATTGATTGTTGCTACTATTCCCCCGGTCCTAAATTGCAAAGCTAGATATTGAATCTTTACAAGAGTAGAATTGGCACTGCTTTATTGGTCAACGATTAAAAGCAGAAATTTAGGGAAGAATTCAAGGATGATCTTTCCGTTATGTGATGTTAAGGCTGAATTACAGTGCCCCAACCGCTTGAATGGTTGCTATCTCTGCAAAGCTAACGTGTTTCTGACAAATTCAGGCCGAGTTTCAAAATGTCAACAAAATAGAGAGAGTACAGAGGAATGTCAACAAAATAGAGAGAGTACAGAGGAGATTTACTAGAATGTTGCCTGGGTTTCAGCAACTAAGTTACAGAGATAGGTTGAATAAGTTAGGTCTTTATTCTCTGGAGCGCAGAAGGTTGAGGGGGGACTTGATAGAGGTCTTTAAAATGATGAGAGGCATAGACAGAGTTGATGTGGACAAGCTTTTCCCTTTGAGAATAGGGAGGATTCAAACAAGAGGACATGACTTCAGAATTAAGGGACAGAAGTTTAGGGGTAATATGAGGGGGAACTTCTTTACTCAGAGAGTGGTAGCGGTGTGGAATGAGCTTCCAGTGGAAGTGGTGGAGGCAGGTTCATTGGTATCATTTAAAAATAAATTGGATAGGCATATGGATGAGAAGGGAATGGAGGGTTATGGTATGAGTGCAGGCAGGTGGGACTAAGGGGAAAAAAAATTTGTTCGGCACGGACTTGTAGGGCCGAGATGGCTTGTTTCCGTGCTGTAATTGTTATATGGTTATATGGTTATATGGTTTAATTAACAATATTAATTAACAAGTCATCAAAGAGCATTAACAGCAACCATCTTTGGCAATGCTTCATGTCCACTGGTTACCTTCATCCTGTTGTTTGCTTCCTCCAGCTGCAACTCCAGGGTTTGTTTTTGCTGGCAAGAATTTTTCTGTTCAAACTCTAGCGAAGACTGCAAGTGGCACATTTCCATCTTCACAGCCTGGAGCTGCACCTAAAAGAGAAATTAGTCATTGAAACACTTGTAGCTCAGAGCAGAAAAGCCACGATAAGCCCAAGATGGGGATTGGCTTTTAGTTGCTTCCCCGGTGCTCCAGTCCAAGAGTGCTAGAATTTGGAACATTTTCAGATGATCTGGTACATTCTTGCCACGACCATTAGGTTATCGAATATGTGCCCTGGCACTTTTTAAAAATCAGTGCTTTCTCTGTGGCTGTAATAGTATATTTTGTATTTGGTTTCCTTTCTCTCTGTACACTACCTGTGTTCATGTACGGGACTGCAGTCATATACGGACAGAATCCAAAACAAAGCTTTCACAGTATCTTGGTACACCTGATAATAATAAACTAACACCAGCAGTTTCTATCTCTTGCATGAGACTGACGTGACACTTAACTTTTTCCATAAAAGTCAGTTGTGCATCAACTCAGCATTGAGTTGTGTTTCACGCCTTCTTGGCTCTTCCATGCACTGTTAAAAGTTCTGGAAAATGCTTGAGGTTCGGATGGTTTTCCTTGCAATTTGCCTGCCCCCGCCCCCCTGTGGCGATAGAGGGGAAGCTTGAAGCTTCCCGATCATGGTTTGATTACGGGGGAAGATCTTTAGGATCCGTGACCACAATGACAAATTGGACATTTACAGTGCCGTCTACCTGATTAATGCTGTCTTCCACCTTTTCTTTGGAGTGCAGAAGGTCGTTCAGCTGTGTCTGAATGTTACATACTTCTTGCGTCAAGCGCTGGTTCTCTTTCTGGCAGCCCGCCAGCTGTTGCCGTACCGTGCAGTTCTCCTGTGTGAGGATTTTGTTTTCCTGCTGATAACAGACGAGTTGTTGCCGCAGGTTTGCGTACTCTTGATTGAGAATCTGGCTGCCCTGCTGGTTGGTGCAGAACTGCTGCCGCAAGACAAGCTTCTCCTGATTCAGCTGCTGATTCTCCTTCAGAACCGCGCAGAGCTGCTGCTGCAGGCATTCCACTTTCTTGTCCGAAGATTCAGTCATCGTGTTGCTGAGAAATTGAACATTAGGGAGACAAGGTTAAGCATGATGTCCTTAGCCTACTGCTCCATGGAAGCTCAAGAGTCAAAAGTGTTTAAGAGTCATACGTATCAAAATGGAACAATGACATTCTCCCTAGCTGCAGCACAATACGTTAGTAAACTCAATACTCAATACATCACATCATAAACAAAAGTTTCACAAAATTTTTTAAAACAAAACAAAACCCAAAGTCTCTAGTACGACCAAAACAGTTCATTGTTTAAAAAGGAACTGCAGATCGAAGGTACACGAAAATGCTGGAGAAACTCAGCGGGTGCAGCAGCATCTATGGAGCGAAGGAAAAAAGCAACGTTTCGGGCCAAAACCCAAAGGAAATAGGCAACGTTTCGGGTCGAAACGTTGCCTATTTCCTTTGCTCCATAGGTCATTGCCTGACCTTCGCTCCATAGATGCTGCTGCACCCGCTGAGTTTCTCCAGAATTTTTGTGTAACTTCATTGTTTAAAGTTTGGTTGGAGTTTGTAGTGTTCAATGCACTTTAGAAATACAGAGTGGAAACAGGTCCTTCGGCCCACCGTGTCCACGCCCACACTAGCACTACACCTACACAATAGGGACAATTCACAATTTATTTTACAGCAACCGATTAATGTACAAACCTGTACATCTTTGGAGTGTGGGAGCAAACTGGAGTATCAAGGGCTTGATACCAATGAATGCAATCTCAAGCACTTTCTTGGTGAAATTAAGCTGGTGGCCAAAATCTTATTATTTGGGGAAACGAATGGTGAATTGCAGACAGAGTGGTCTAATTTCCTTTGTCTCTCCTCAGAATGTTGCAGTACTGACTGTGTATAGCAGCTATTGTTCTCTCTTACCTGTTTAATGCCTCTTGGAGTTTGAATATGGTGCATTTCAATTCAGCTATCTGGCACAGATACCTCTCCTCCACATCTTTCTGATCGTATGATGTCTCATTTTGGCTCTTGCATACATCATTGTAATCCCCCACCACTGTGTTCAACTAATAAATAAAGTCCAATTAATTCTTACTGTGGCGGAATTATAATATTGCACAATGGAAAATGAAGAATAAATTGATAATTGTTTGAATTACAATAGTTCTGTGCATTCACTCATTAAATATAGTCAAGTATTAGTAATTTTTGCAATGCTGAATCCTTCCTTGGTACCACCCCCATCAACTAATCTCCTTATCAGCACTAGCAAGAAGATATTGATTCTAATGTTTGGCTAAGTACAAATGATTTAATCTTATTCAGGTTATACAGGTGGGAGTTAGATGTGGCCCTTGTGGCTAAGGGGATCATAGGGTATGGAGAGAAGGCAGGTACGAGATACTGAGTTGGATGATCAGCCATGATTATACTGAATGGCGGTGCAGGCTCGAAGGGCTGAATGGCCTACTCCTGCACCTAATTTCTATGTTTCTATGTTACAATATCTTTAAATATGCCTTGCAGCATATCTCAACTTCAAATACAGCATTGCTGTTGTCAAAGCTTCAAGAAGACAGCATGGGATAGGGATAGGTAAATTGCCTAAACATGTTTAAAGTTCTCTTTATGTGTTATAATAATTTAAAGAAGGTTGTAAGTCAGCGTGTGTAACCGACACTGGCTGCAGGCCACTTTAGTCAGATTCTGTTCTCGTTGTCAAAGGACAAATGACAATTGTAACACAATAAAATAAGGTGGAAAGGGTAACAGGACATTTGCTTATCTGTGTTTAAGAAGGAACTGCAGATGCTGGAGAATCGAAGGTACACAAAAAAGCTGGAGAAACTCAGCGGGTGCAGCAGCATCTATGGAGCGAAGGAAATAGGCAATGTTTCGGGCCGAAACCCTTCGGTTTCGGCCCGAAACATTGCCTATTTCCTCCGCTCCATAGGTGCTGCTGGACCCGCTGAGTTTCTCCAGCTTTTTTGTGTACCTTTGCTTATCTGTGATGGGGTGGAATTGGGCTGCGTTTACTCTGCTGCCATGATTGATGATTATTATAAGATCATTCGGAAGAAGGAAATATGCTTAAGTGCCTGCTAGAGTAAACAACACATCAAAGGAAATATAAGGAGCAGGTGAATCTCTGTTTGCTGAGAGATCTCCTAGATTGTTCCTAGTGGTCACCCACAGCATAACAGACAGCTCCACATGAGGGTAGACACAAAGTGCTGGAGTAACTCAGCGGGCCATGCAGCATCTCTGGAGAAAAACAATAGGTGGCGTATTGGGTCGGGACCCTTCTTCAGACCCTGTTTCTGCCCCACCCTAAACATGTGTGGGTTTGTAGATGAATTGACCACTGGTAAAATCTTGAAAGGGGGGAGGGGGGGATTAATTAAAAATATGAGGAGAACAAAAATAGGCTTAATCAGAGACTCCTGAAAATGTGTTGTTTATGGTTAGTGCAGACCAAAGTGACACCTATCCTTAGATGCTGCCTGTCCCGCTGAGTTACTCCAGCATTTTGTGTCTAGCTACATTGTATATGAAGTTGTTATCTCGGGATGTAATCTAGTAACGGTCATTGTTACTGTGACTATATTGGTTTCATATATTAGCCGCTGGCATGTAACATCTCTTCACCTTCTGTTCTAGAGCACAGTTCTCATTCTTCAACCTGTCAATGAGTCCGTTTAATGCTTGATTCTGATCCGCTGCTGCACGGCAATCTTTCAGCTCCACATTCAGATGGTGCACTTGAGTTCTGAAAGCTTCCAACTCCTGTGGGAAAACAGCAAAGTTGATATCAATAATCTGGTATAGAAACTGTTGCTTGCTCTCATAGGCACGCTGTATGGTTGTACAAGGTACGTTACATTTTGGTCACTTGGATCACAAACAATCTTGGATTTTCCTTTTGAATAGGAGGACATTTTTTCATCTACGGCCGAGGCCGGTTGCACAAAGGAATTGGAGTTGGAGAAAGTTAAGAGTTCGAGGCCCAAACTGGGTCTGGGAGGGGTGAGTGAGCATTGTGTTGGTTTCCCAAGGATTAGAGCTGGAGGAGTCCGAGTGGTGGTCAGCTCTCAGACGATTTTGCCATGGAGAACAAGGAATTAGGTCATCAGAAAATTGAATGGAGGTTGAACGGGTCACCAAACAGAGGATGAGGGATGGGCTGGGGACCTATATCAGAGCCACAGACGAGTTGGAGCCTAGGACAAGTAGGGTGCGAGAGGTTTGCTCCGGGGGTGGCAGAGGGATTTAAATTCCACTGTTGCCGCAGTAGTGTCTGTATCTGTTTCTCTGGATTATTAACCCAAGCCTTGGATTGCTGATGTATAAAGAAAATGCTGGAAATCCTCCTGAAATGCTGGAAACTGTCAGAGATTGTGTCTTACCGGTGTTAGGGCTAATGGGGGGGAAGGCAATAGGAATAGTTGCTTTCCGAGAATTATATCTACTATAAATTCAAATTCACACATGCACTGACTACACCGCCCAACTCGGACTTCCATCTGTATATATGTATATATGTATGTAGCGCCGCAGAATTTGTGCACCTATTCCACCCCCCATCTCCCTTCTGTTTTTTGTTTTTTCTGTTTCTTGTTTTTTGTGCTAAATTGTATGTATGCACTGAGTACAAGCAGCTTTCAGTTTCACTGTACATGTATAGTGACAATAAATGGCATATCTCATCTCAGGCAGGAGAATGGGGTTAAGAGGGAAAGATAGATCAGCCATGATTGAATGGCGGAGTAGACTTGGTGGGCCAAATGGCCTAATTCTGCTCCTATCACTTATAGATACAATCTGAAAGAGTGAAATATCTTCAATTCTGTTTTTAAATCCTTTTTGCAGCACTATAGAAAAGACCGTCAGCAACAGATCTTTGCCCTACAGATGAAGCTCCCGCCACCATGCCAAGTGAAGCAATATCCACACATCCTACCTCCTCTTCTCGTATTTTTGCATCTTCGGCAGCTGCTAGTGCAGATTCAAAATACTCCCGCCTTTTTATTTCGTCTTCAAGCCTCATTTGTGCACCCTCCAACGCATCGTGACTCTTCTGCATAGTCTATTGGAGGGAATACCAAGGCCCATTAACTGATGGCTAGCAAAATACCGTCCTTTTCATTCGGCACTTCTTTTAAAAATCCCTCATAAAGATTTATCCCCTCAATTAGAGACACCGTTGCAGATGGACAGTCATCCATTTGTGTTTATTAATTTCTAATTAATAGGAATTTGAGGGGTAACTTTTTCACACAAAGGGTGGTAGGTGTATGGAACGCGCTGCTGGAGGAGGTAGTTGAGGCAGGGACTATCCCAATGTTTGAGAAACAGTTAGACAGGTACAAAGATAGGACAGGTTTGGAGGGATATGGGCCAAACGCGGGCAGGTGGGACTAGTGTAGCTGGGACATGTTGGCCGGTGTGGGCAAGTTGGACCGAAGCTGTATCACTCTATGAATCAAATTTGCCCTCATCCCAACATTTTTTGCTTTTTATTATATTTCTTATCCTGGACAACTGGAATTCTAAGATATGCCATGTGATGATGGTTGTCAAATGTACTCCGAAGAGTGCTTCAATATCCCTCACTTTTGCTACAATTCCAACACTAACATAATTTTGTAAGAGATTTAACAGAATATAAACAAGTCCTGATTCAGGGAAAACCGGGCTGTTTGGGAAAGGGAGGTGTGATGAAAATCAAAAGAGATGCTTCTTGTTAGTGCGTGCTCATGCACTGAATAGAGGAATTCAGGAGAGTATTCTTTTACTTGTTAACAAAGATTGCCCTTATCACATTTTATGCAGGTAGGAAAGGGCTGCCAACAGACCACGATTTATCAAATTGCGATTTCTACGTTCGGTGAATTCTTTTTCACAAGTCAAAGGAAATTGTTCTCACCTCTAGAGCATCTTGGTCTTTACCCAGATCGTGATTTTTGGCTTTAAGTTCCTTGTACTTCCGCTTCAGTTTTGCATAATCAGTTTCTATGCTGCCGATCTGTGCAAAATGATGAAAAGCGCATGATTCTCAGAAAAAGTGACGGTGAAAAGTATTCCCAACGACTTCTGTAGCATGTAAATGTTTATAACACAAGTTTAGTTCCGTTTAGGATAAAGCGGAAACAGGCCCTTCGACCCACCGAGTCCGCGCCAACCAGCGATCCCCGCACACTGACACTATCCTACGCACACACTAGGGACAATTTATAATTTTACCGAATCCAATTAACCGACAAACCTGTACATCTTTGGAGTGTGGGATGAAACTGGAGCACCCGGAGAAAACCCATGCAGAACATACAAACCCCGTATGGCCAGCACCTGTATTCAGGATCGAACCCGGGTCTCTGGCGCACTGAGGCAACATCTCTACCGCTGCACAACTGTGCTGCCTTAGAATTGACAATTCCAAATCTGACTCAGGACATCTTTACAATTTCCTATCCCATTACCAAGTTGCTTCAGCACAAACACAAGACAGCCCCATGACCATGCTTAACTCCAGCATTGAGCACTGCAACTCGGAAGCATGCATTAAATATGATAACTTTCACTAAAATATCTCAGAAGCCATATGGAACTATCTCACTATAGGTCTTCCCCATATTACAGAGGAGTCATGCTCCTACCGATGTTCACAAACCTAAAACCATTTTCCTATTGACTTCTACGTTCCTCAGACTGCAGAAGTTCAGAAAGTCTGAAGAATGATCCCAACTTGACCATTCCATCCAGAGATGCTGCATGACCGGCTAAGTTACTCCAGCACCTTGTGTTTTAATCACTTGTCATTTGTTGTTCAGACTAACCTTGACTCTGAGTATTTCCTTTTCACAGTCTGTGGGATCTTTTGGGCGATTGCGGAGATTTTCCATTGCAGCCTCAAGAGACTCATTCCTCAGCGTCACCTCTTCAAGTTCTTGCTGTAGTCTATGCATCTTGCGTTGCAACTCATGATTCTTGGATTCAAGACGAGTAATCTCATGGTGGCACCTGCAACACAAAAACATTTCTGCCTTTTAATTTAAAAACATTCATTCTCCCTCTTCTGAAGGTGTTAATTGGTTGCTTTGTATTAATCCACGTCTTTGCAGAAGCTCCACCCTTTATAACATGAGCGTTAAAAGGATATTTAACTTCATGAGCACACCCAAATCTGATCTTATTCTCATTGGGTCATTTAAAGCGAAGATAGACTCCATTGTGAGAGGTACAGACAGGGGTTTCTGTGGCAACAGACAGGATTCGAGGATGGTGTGCTGCCTCTCTGGTGCCAGGATCCAGGATGTCACGGACAGAGTGCAGAAAATCCTCAAGGGCGAAGGTAAACAGCCGGAAGTGGTAGTGCATGTCGGCACAAATGACGTCGGAAAGAAGGGGATGAATATTCTGAAGCGTGACTTTAGAGAGCTCGGAAAAATGCTGAAAAGCAGGACCTCCAGGGTGGTTATCTCCGGTTTACTTCCAGTTCCTCGTGCTGGAGAGAGCAGGAACAAGGAGATACACTTAATTAATATCCCTCCAATCCTTGCATATCCATGTGACTATCCAAAGTCTCTGAAATGCCACTATTGTGTCTTCCTCAACCTAGATGGAAAATCTGCGTCCGCACTTAATTCTATTGCCCAGCTAAACTTAAGAATTTATCTGGTGCCTTCACTACAAAATAAAGTTATTAGGCGAAATTAGGAAAGAAAAGCTGTCATGTTAATAGCAGTTTAGTGCAACTTCTCAGTGTGTTTAACATTAAGTACTACACTATGGTGCACTAATGTGATGGTCTTAGCTCAGTTCCCCTCACCTGGATTACATGATCACAAAATGCTGTCCCTTTATTCTACCACGGGGTTTCACCTCTACCATCTTGTCGGCAGTCTACGTACCACCCCAAACCAATGCCAAGATGGCACTGAACAAAATATACTGGGATATCAACTCTTGAGACCGCAAGCCCTAATGCCCTATTCCATCATTGCCAGCGAATTCAGTCAAGCAAACCATAGCATATCACCAGCCCCACACTGGATGTTAACACTCTGCACCCACTGCTACACCACTGGCACATCTACCCACCACTTCATCCTTGGCCCTCTTTTTCGACACTCTGATCATCTGTCAGAGCTGTTCCTGCAGTTACAGACAGATTGGAAGGCGAGGCACCAACGAAAGAGTAACACAGCAGTGTGTGAGGAGGCCGATGGTCTTTTTCAGGACTGCATTGATGGTGGAGATGAACACATTCATGGCCTTATGAAGGGAGCACATCAAAGGCCCGAAGCTGCACTCCAGGTGATTGAGTGACTGATTATCTAATGGAATGCAGGGACTTAAACTGCTCTATCATTGATTCCAATTTGATGGCAAAGCAAGGAATATAGCAGTTGTACGGTTTTAATGACTGTACTACAGATATCAATTGTATTTATTATAGTAATATAGCTTTTAGATAGACACATGGGTATACAGGGAATGGAGGGATATGGACCATATGCAGGCAGAGATTAGTTGAAGAAGACACAAAGTGCTGGGAAAGCTCAGCGGATGGAGAACATGAATAGGCAACGTTTTAGGTTAAAGACAATAAATAGGTGTAGGCCATTCGGCCCTTCGAATGGGACCTTTCTTCATACCAAGAGAGGTTAGTTTAACGGCATAATGTTTGGTAAAGATATTGTTAAAAGGGCTGTACTGTTGTATATAATTCCCATGCAGAAATACATGGTGAATTTGCACAAAGCAACTGACCTCAAACATGCTCAGCAACTTGACAAAAATCCCAATATTATACAGCGCCAGGCTATATGCACGAGGAGAAAGAGGAAAATAATATATATACAAACCAAAACCCCACATAATGCATTGAAAACTGAGTCAACAACAGTCAGAAAGGTTAAAATTAACAGAAAAGAGGATAATGAAATTAAAACCATCGGGGGCGAGGATGAAATAAACATTTGAGAGTACTGACTTCAGGATGGATATGTTTAATGGGAGAAACGAAGGTTCTTTAATGGAGAAGCTTTATTGATATTGGATGAAGACTGGGAAATAAATAAGGGAAACAGAGGAAATGTCAAAGACACCGATGAAGAGATTCATTGGGCACTCGGGTGCTTCCTAGTGAAGGAACTTCCAGTAAATATCTTCCCTTAGGCTCAATTTAAAACATCTTCCTTCAGGATGCTATTTCCAACAAAGTGACAGCAGAACCAAGCAGGTAGACACAAAAGCTGGAGAAACTCAGCGGGTAAGGCAGCATCTATGGTGTGAAGGTATACGGATTTTTCCAACATCTGCAGTTCTTTCTTTTTTTTTTCTTTTTTTTTAAATTTATTAGAAGCAAATGTACAAGAATAAAACAGTCGGCATATAAAATCATACAGTTAATGTACAGTTTCAATTTTAACGTTTTAAGTTGAAAATAGATGAAAAGAAAAGAGAAAGAACAAGACCGAGAATAAATGAGAGGTGCGAAAATAGGACCCTTAGGCTACCAAAGTAGTGTGGCCAGTGGATAAAACAAAAAGAAAAGAAAAAGAGATTAAAAAAGTGGTGATATACCTGCCTCTCGTTCCCTCCCACCCACCTCACCCTGCTGAAGTTGTTTCTTAAGCAGAACCAAGCAGTATACACTCAAATCATTGGATCTGCGTTTAGTTACCTTCAAAATGACAATGTGGCTTTTCTCAACACCATAAAAAGTATTCTTGAGAGAGGAAGTAGATTAAATTGCCACCCATTCTTCCTTGTTTCCCAATCCGTATAATGCAGGATCTATGAAAGTACCTTTTGTGGAGTTCCTCTGTTCTCGGATGCTGCCCATCGTAATGCAACAGTTCTGGCAGAATTGATTCTGATTCGCAATCTATGTTTTGGCTCTCCTGGATAAAGAGAAAAACAATGGAAGTTAGACAGTTAATTGCAATAAACCATGGAGACAAACCGCATGGAGATGCCACGCACTTGGTTTTTAGAAATGGGTGGATCCCGCACATGAAAGAGACATCACCACATTCTGCACCTATATCAGAGTGCAGGAGAATGAGGGGCTTGCTGAGCATAGGAGGATGAGAGGTGATCTTATAAAGGTGTATCATGGTCAGGAGAGGAATAGATTGGGTAAATGCACAGAGTCGTTTGCCCAGAGTAGGAGAATAGAGAACCAGAGGATATAGGTTTAAGGTGAGGGGGGAAAAGATTTAATAGTAACCCGAGGGGAAACTTAGTTACACAAAGGGTGGTGAGTATGTAGAATGAGGTGCTGGAGGACATATTTGAGGCAGGTACTATCATAACTTTTAAGAGACATTTGGACAGCTACATTTGGATAGGACAGCTTTAGATAGATAGGGGTTAAGCGTGGACAGATGGGATTAGTGTAGATGGGGCATGTTGGTCGGCATGGGCAAGTTGGGCCGAAGTGCCTGTTTCCACACTGTATGACTTTATGACTACAAGCCACCAGATTGCAAAGAAACCATTAAGATGAGGCAGGTTGTCACTTTCAATGTTAATGTATCAAATAGACTATATCAACATCTTTCATGTTCAAATTTGTGCCTCCAGATTTGTTGTGCTTTTTGCTAAGAATGTAATTTCAATGGATGAGGATAATAACTGACAAGGAAATAAGTAGATAAGCAATATAACCGTACATCTTTATTAACTAAAATTAAATAAAATCATTGTTTGCAGGACTTGAGGCAAGAACTACTATCTACCTCTTTGGCGACCTTGGGACTATCCTTGATCGGACTTTGCTGGCTTTACCCTGCACTAGCCGCTATTCCCTAATCATGTATCTGTACGCTGTAAATGGCTGGATAGTAATCATGTATTGTCTTTCTGCTGACAAGATAGCACGCAACAACAGCTTTTCACTGTACCTCGGTACATGTGACAATAAACTAAACTGAACTAAATCTATATCTTTGTATTGCAGACATTGGATATTCATGTGTTTAATCTCCAACTTGGCTCTATCTATCACAGTGGCAAGATTGCTCCTGGTGCTTTGCTATTTTGGAAGACAATGAAGAACTAAGAACAACAGCAGGAACAATACAATCAGAAAAAGCAGAAAAATAAAACTACAGAATCTGCTCCCTGGGTACAGGGACCAGCTGGAAAAGAAGTCGAAGATGGTGCAATACTTTGTTTCATGGAGATCTGTGGCTTCATAGGAGACAAGTAATTGTGAGAAGTATAGCTGTGGTGTTTTAGGCTGCGGTTGAGGTTTATCATTGTCACATGTGTCGAGGTACAGTGAAAAACTTTGCTTTGCGTGCTATCCAATGACATCAGATAATACTATACCTACATATGATCAAAAGGACACAAAGTGCTGGAGTAACTCTGCAGGTCAGGCAGCATCTCTGGCAAACATGGACAGGCAACGTTTCAGGTCGAGACCCTTCTTCAGGTATGACCCAAAACGTCACCCGTCTGTTTTGTTCCAGCGATGTTACCCGACCCGCTGAGTTAATCCAGCACTTTGTGTCCTTTTGTGTATAAGCCAGCCTGCTCTAATGGTTGTAAATATACCTGCGTTAGTGGCCTTCTAGGCCGTGGTGGTTCAGGTACTCACCTAGAAGCTTCTTAAATGTGGTGAAAGTCTATGTCACACCACCTCTTCAGGCAGTGCGTTCCAGACTCCAATCATCCTCTGTGTGGAAAAAAAATTCCCCCTCAGATCCCCTTTAATCATCCTACCTCTCACCTTAAACCTATACCCTCTTGTCTCAGACACCCCAAAAAGCAGTTTTATGTACCCTATCAGTACGTCTCATAATGGTATATACGTCTATCAGGTCACCCCTCAGCCGCCTCCAGGCAACAAACCCAGCTCATTCAGTCTCGTCTTGTAACTGGAATGTCCCCATCAGGGCCAAATCCTGGTGAATCTCCTCAGCACCCTCTCCAGTGTAGTTACATCCCTCCTACAGTATATTGTGGCGCTCAGACCTACACACAGTTGTGGCCTAATGTCCCAGCTCTGATGTTCTGTGCCACAGCCAGTGAAGGATAGCATTCCATATGTACTGTCCACCACCTTATCCTTCTGTGCTATCAGGGCATTCACTCCAGGTACTTCTGTTCATCAACATTCCCCAAGGCTCTGCCATTCACTGTGGGTGTTCTACCATTTACTGCGCACGTCCTTGCATGCCTTCACACACTCGAGGATGAAATTCCATTTGCATTGTTCTGCCCAAACTTCCAGCCGATTTCCATCATGTGGTATTATTACAGAGCCTTCCTTGCTATCTCCAACAGCACCAAGTTATGCATCGCCTGCCATCACAATCTTCTTACAGAGTAGGAGAGCTGTGCAAGGGCCAGGACATCTCTAGCTACAGGTGGGAGGAAGTAGACTACTTCTTTGTTCAGAATATAACAGTTGAATCATTTTAGGCTTTCAACCTGCCCAACCACAAGAAAAATGGGTGCAAACCTTCACTATAAACACAAATATGAAGTAAAGAGGTATATTATGCCAAAGAAAAAAGTGACTTATCTCTTTACCACTGTGCATTCAAACAGATTATAGCATTGCACAATGAAACATTATTCAACATTCATCTATATTAAGCCTCCATTCATATTTTAGATGCAAGTACCCACTCTTCATGACCTTTCCTTTAAATATTTCAGTGGTACCCCATACATGCATCCACTTTTTTATTGCAAATGTGTATTATTTAGTTTAAGGCTACTGAGATCAACCCATCTGATGAACAAAATCCAGGCCCTTCCTAATCTGTACAGCTCATTGCCACACAAGACCAGGCACGTTTATACTAAACAATATAGGCAAGCAAGCTGACTAAGGTAAACACCCTTTACCTTGGTATACGCAGATCCAGTAGATTTTTTTTTCTTACGAACAGTTGGCACAGGAGCGTCTGATTGTTGGCCATCCATTTGTGCAGCTTCATCCCACTGGGGCAGGAAGGGATTGTTAAAGAATAATTGTCTAAAAAGATATCTATGCTTTCAGGTGAAGCAGAGGTTCGCTTGCACCTCCTCCAACCAAATCTATTGTATCCTCTATTCCAGGTGCAGGCTCGGCGATCGTTTCGCTGAACACCTCTGCTCAGTTTGCCTAAACCTACCTGATCTCCTGGTTGCATAACACTTTAACTTTCCCTCGCATTCCCACACTGGCATTCCTGTCCTGGGCCTCCTCTATTGTCAAAGTGAGGCCCAGTGTAACTTGGAGAAACAGCACCTCATATTTCGCTTGGGCAGCTTACACCCTAGCGGTATGAGTATTGACTTCTCGAACTTCAAGTAACCCTTGCTTTCCCTCTCTCTCCATCACCCCCATCTCAGTTCTCCAACCAGTCTGCTGTCCTTTAGATTACACTGTATCTCTGTCTGCTTTGTTGTCACCTTCTCCAAGTTACCATGATCTATTCTACATTCTCCATGATCTGCATCTCTTACAATTCCTTATCTCCCTCCCTTGACTGAAGAAGGGTCCCGACCCGAAACATCACCCATTCCTTCTCTCCAGAGATGCTCCCTGTCCCGCTGAGTTACTCCAGCATTTTGTGTCTATCTATTTGTTTCATTGATTTGATTCATTCATTTCTGGAGATGAAGCTTGATGCTGCTATCTAAGATTAAGGTAACAACCCGAAACGCGGCCTGTCCATTCCCACCGCAGACGCTGTCTGACCCGCTGAGCTCCCCCAGCACTTTGTGAGATTCCAGCAACGGACGTTTCTAGTGAATTCTATTTCATGAAGCGTTTTGCACCAGGAACTGATTAACAGTTGATCAATTTCTCTGGAGAGCAAAGGAGTAACTTTGAGTGGGCAGTTCAGAGCTGGCTGGGGTTAGATGTCCACCTGAGGATTTACAGACAATTTTCAATCACCTGCAGTTTGTGCTGCTTTATGAAAACATTAATAATGGTGGCTAAGCGGTAGTGTTGCTGCCGTACAGCGCCAGAGGCCTGGGTTTGATCCCGACTACACTACATGCTGTCTATACGCAATTTGTATGTTCTCCCTGTGATCGCGTGGGTTTTCTCCGGGTGCTCAGGTTTCATTTTAAACTCAAAAGACGTACAGGTTTGTGGTTAATTAGTGGCTTAGGTAAAAATTGTAAAATGTCTCCAGAGTGTAGGAAAGTGCTGGCGTGCGGGGATCGCTGATCGGCTCGGACTCAGTAGCTGAAGGGCCTGTTTCCGCACTGTATTTCTAAACTAAACTAAACTGACCAATTGACTGGTGCCCAGGATAGCAAGGTTCAAGTACACTTGCAATGCTCCTAGAGAAGCAGATGGGAGGGAATTGCATGAAGGACGACATTACAGATTTGTTCTACATATTAGATACAATTCATTTGTATATCAATGACCCTAATTTCTAGGTGACTTACATTCATGTTGAAGTCAGAAGACTTGAATGTGCCCTGCTCCATGTTCTGTGGACTGCTTGGTTCAATTTTTTGAAGGCTTTCCACCTGTTCAGGTATTAGAAATACAAGTGTTAGCGTAACTATTAAGACAATGAGAACTGATGAAGAATGATAAGCAAAAGAAAGAAAAAAGTTATGATAGAAAATAAAATCAAGTGAAGTGTCATAGAGTCATTGAGGGTGGAAACAGGCTCTTCAGCCCATCTTACCCTCGCAGACCAACATGCCCCATCTACCCCAGTCCCACCGGCCTGTATTTGGTCTATATACCTCTAAGCCTATCCTATCCATGTACCTGTCCAAATGTCTTAACCAATGTGTTGTGAACTACCTCCTCTGGCAGCTCGTTCCATATACTGTACTTACCACCCTTTGTGTAAAAAGGTTGCCCCGCACATTCCTATTACATCTTTTCCCCTTCACCTTAAACCTATGTCATCTGGTACTTGATTCCCCTACTCTGGGTAAAAGACTCTGTGCATTTACTCTATCTATTCCTCTCATGATTTTGTACACCTCTATAAGATCACCCCTTATCCTCCTGCGCTCCAAGGAATAGAGTCCCAGCCTGCTCAACCTCTTCCCACAACTCAGGCCCTCGGGTCCTGGCAACATCCTCATAAATCTTCTCTGCACGCTTGCCAGTATAACATCTTTCCTTCAACAGAGTAGCCAAAACAGAGCACAACATGCTAAATATGGCCTCACCAGTGTTTTGTACAACATGACCTCCTAACGTTTATACTCAATTCTGACTGATGAAGGTGTGTGTGTGTGTGCGTGTGTGCGTGCGTGTGTGTGTGCGTGTGTGTGTGTGTGTGTGTGTGTGTGTGTGTGTGTGTGTGTGTGTGTGTGTGTGTGTGTGTGTGTGTGTGTGTGTGTGTGTGTGTGGAAGTGAGGATCGAGGGAGAAAACGTGTGTATGAGCGAGAGACTGGGAGTGTGCGAGTATACAATTTTAAGTGTGAGAAAGAGCGTAATAGTGTGAAGGCGAGTGAGAGTGAGAGAGAATACGTGAGTAAGAGTGTGAGAGGGTGAGGCAGAGGGTGAAGAGGGAGACAAAGGCTTGAGGAAAATTCTAAATGTAATAGAGGGAATGTGCCAAATGGCCTAATTCAGCTTCCATCACAGGAGAAAGTGACAGTGAGGGAAAATGTACGTGCAAAAGTGAGAGGACAGCAAAGGATGAGTGCATGAGGGAGTGAGCGAGGGAAAGTGCAATGCAGAACTTTGTAGAACTCATGGACTTTATTAGTTTCACTATCTTTGTTTATGTAGTCTCAAGGTGCTCTTTTAATCATTTGCTACAGTGATAATGGGTTGTGGGATTCTGTGCATTACTGCTTGCCTTTGTGAAAAATGTGCTTTATGAAAAATAACTTGTATGCATTTATTGCAAAGGGTCCCTGGGCTGTAGCTTTTAGGGTTTAATGTTCAGAGTTCAGATACAGATAACCAAGACATCCTCTATTCTTTTACTCCTTTTTATTCTTTCAATTCTTTAACCAATTGATCCACCACAAATGCAACCTCGGTTCAAACCTGCATCAAGCAAAGCTTCTTCACTATACCTCCTGAATATTCCTTAGCCCAACACCACACCTCATGTCTAGCAAGCTTCCTGCTGGAGTGGAGCTAATTTATAGGACAAATAGGGAACTATTTCTGGTGGTCTTGAGGTGAATACAACCCCATTGCCTACTCAAGTGCATCATAGTACATTTTGGAAAGCTAGGGAAGAAATTGCTGGAGCCCTGGCAGGTATACTTCTTCCATCTTTAGCCATGGGAGAGTCTCCTCAAGACTGGAAGGTGGCTGATCTTGTTCCTTTATTGAAGAAGGGCTGCAAGAACAAGCCGGGGAACTGCCTGCCATTGAGCCTAACACCTGGGGTGGGCAACCTTCAGGAGTGGATTCTGACGGACAAGATTTGCCATATTTTGGAAAGAAGAAGGAATGATTCTGGATATTCAGCATGGCTTTGAGCCTGCGAGATCGTCTCATGAATTTGATTGAAATGGGGCTAGGTTGATTGGCATGGATGGGTTGAGCAGAGAGGCCTGTTACATGCTATGTGAATCTATGGTTCTGTCACTAAGTTCCTCACTTCTCCATTCTAGTGGAATGATAATCAGGATTTTAACTCTATCTGTGATCATTATGACAATTGACACCTGGCAATACCTTGATCGGGACACAAGACAAAGCCCCTTGTATCAGAATCATTCTGATATTATTGGGCATTATGGTCACCCTATCTCCCATTGATAAAGAGCATATATGCAGATAAATCCCCGTGGTCTGACCAAGTGTATTGCAGGAAGACATTATGGGGCCCTGGCAGAGATTTTTGTATCAACGTTGGCTATGGGTGAGGTACCGGAAAACTGGAATGTTGTCTAAGGTAGACAAAAATGCTGGAGAAACTCAGCGGGTGCAGCAGCATCTATGGAGCGAAGAAAATAGGCAACGTTTCAGGCCGAAACCCTTCCAGCCCGAAAGCAAAAGGAAAGATATCATTAACCTGAAAATGTGTGAAAAACACTCATAAGGATGTTGCCAGGATTGCATAGCTTGTGTTATAAGGAGAGACTGAATAGGCTGGGAGTGTAGGAGGCTGAGGGGCGACCTTCTTGGGGTATATAAAATTATGAGGAGCATGGATAACTTGAATGGTCAGCCTTTTCCCCAGGTAGAGGGCAGGGGATAATGGTGTGAGTGGCAAGGTTGAAGGGCTGCCTGAGGAATCCGTTTTTCACTTTGAGGGTGGTGGGTATATGGAACGAGCTGCCTGTGGAAGTGGTTGAGATGGATACAATTGCAATGTTTAAAAGACATTTGGACAGGAAAGGTTTAGAGGGATATGGGTCAGACATTGACAATTGGGACCAGCTGAGGTAGTCACGTTGTTTAGCGTGGACGAGTTGGGCAGAGGCCTGTTTCTGTTTTATATCATTAATGTATCTAATCCCCTACTGCCAAATTACTTCAGTACATGCAAGGGTTTGGCATTTTTTCTTCATTCTGCTTTTCTCAAAAAGTCCAGCTCCTAAAGAACCACATTAGGACCACTTTCCAGACCTTTTCAAAAGCCAGACACTCTATAGAAGCAGAAAACCCATCAAGAATCAGGCAAGTCCAGGGAAAAGTAGGGAGTTAACTTTGAAAATATGTTCTTTTATATGAAAAGAATGAGCCCAAGTTTGATCAGTCTTAAGAAGGGTCCCGACCCAAAATGTCAGGGAAGCTGCCTGAACCGCTGAGTTACTCCAGCACTGAGTGTCCGTTTGTGTATTAACCAGCATCTGCAGTTCTTTGTTTCTAAGTGTCTAAGTTAATATCTGTTTCTTATGCTACATCACTGGACCAGCAATTAGTCGTCCACTTGTTAATCTTTACGCACCTTTTATCAGTCAATTCTGGTCATTTTTGATTAT
Source organism: Leucoraja erinaceus (assembly GCF_028641065.1). NCBI lineage: Eukaryota > Metazoa > Chordata > Chondrichthyes > Rajiformes > Rajidae > Leucoraja > Leucoraja erinaceus. The sequence continues at coordinate 2,814,182 of NC_073406.1, read as the reverse complement.
TTCCACTGGAATTACGCCAAATTGGTGAAAAAAGCCACAAACATTCTACTGATTTGACTAGCATCACTTGTGCAGGGAAATACCAGTGGAAATAAAATCATATTTCCACTGATGCCACATCACAATGACAGTGACATCATAGAGCACCTGTTATACATCTCCACCCTGCTGGGATGATACAAGCCAGAGGTTGTCTTTCAAATTGTCTTTTGTAGGGATTCACCTTCAATTCTGAGGGACAATGTCTGCTATCCAAAGAGAAAAGTTGCTAGAAATATCTGAACTTAAACTATTAGTAGATGGCGACAGAAATTTTAAAGCAGAAATCTGATGGTGTTTGGAATTCTTCTGGAATTCCTCTTTAATTTCCAAAAGTATGTCATAACCCATTGACTATGTTGGATATATCAGACAGAATTTCTATTTTTGTTGCAGGTTTGATGCAAAAAAAATATTATTTAGAAGTGTGCGATGTACAGATAAGTTATTTAATTGAGATGGTAGCTTTCTCGACACCCCCCCCCCCCATCTAAATTTTTGCCCAGGTGCAGTTTCAGGTGCAGCTGCCTACTATTTCAAGAGGTGTTTCACCTAACAACCCTTTCTGGTTCGAAATGCAAGGCGCTGGAGTAACTCATCAGGTCAGAAGCATGGGTGGAGGGAATGGGTAGGCGATATTTTGGGTCGCGACCCTTCATCAGACTGGAGAAGGTCCCCGAACCTAATTGTCACCTGTCCATTCCCCCCAGAGATGCTATCTGACCCGCTGAGATCCTCCAGCATTTATGTTTGGCTCAAGATTCAAGCATCTGCAGTTTTAGTGTAAATCCTTTCCAGCTGTAGTTTGACTGTAGAAAGCCAGTGGGCTACTTGAGTCTGCAGATATCAAATGCACTTTCAAACTGATTTCCGTGCAGCGAAAATGGAGATATTTTTCAGTAAAAACAGTCTACGGGAATGAAGCACAACATAAGAGATACAAGAGAACTGAGTGATAATGTAATTCCAAGCACAGATGATCAACTCTGTAAAATAGGTTCCAATCCAACATTGATGGAATACAAAGGCTCCTCATTTATTTCATTAAACAGAATCTATGAAATCAGTAATGGCCAATTTGAATTCCGTTTCTATCAGTAGGTTCATCAGTGTAAAATTAGTTTGAAGAAGGGTTTTGACCCGAAATGTTGCCCATTTTCTTCGCTCCATAGATGCTGCCTCACCCGCTGAGTTTCTCCAGCATTTCTGTCTACCCTCCAGTGTAAAATTAGTGTTTTTTTGACAAAGATGACTGAAGTTGTGAAATAAGAAACATCATTTAAACGCGCAGTAAATACAAGGTTAAGATTGGTATCAAATGTATTGCAAAATGAATGATATAACAAGTTGAGAATGCTTAAAAGGGTAGGGCTGTAGCGGCACCTAGTGGTGGGGTGGGGAGGCCAGAACCCTCGTCACCGCCGGGGTTTGTTCGCAGGCTTTTTAGTTAGTTTGTCAATGAATTTATGGAATTCCCTGCCACATAGGGCAGTGGAGGCCAAGTCACTAGATGGATTTAAGAGAGTTAGATAGTGGAGTCAAGGAATATGGGGAGAAGGCAGGCACGGGTTATTGATAGGGGACGATCAGCCATGATCACAATGAATGGCGGTGCTGGCTCGAAGGGCCGAATGGCCTCCTCCTGCACCTATTTTCTATGTTTCTATGTCAGTGCTCCTCCCAGCAACAGGAGCTGTTTTTTCGTTAGCTTAGTCAGGCACGCGAATTGCATGAGTTTTTGTTACGTTTTTATTGTTAATAAAAATTACTTTACTTAACCTGACTGGTCTCTGGCTCATATAAATGTCGGCACAAGGAACAGCAGGTGCTGGTTTACAAGAAAAACAGAAAGTGCCTGGAGTAACCTAGCGGGTCAGGCAGCATCACTGGAGGACATGGACATGTGATGTTTCAGGTTGGGCCCCTTTTTCAGGCTGATTGTAATATGGGAGGGAAAGCTGGAAAATAATTGGGGAAGGGGGGGAGCGGGGGATAAAGCCTGGTTACAGGTGGATACAGGTGAGGGATGAATCTTTAATTGGTAGTTGGGTGGAGATATAAAGATAAAAGTGTTAAGATAGGAAAGTGTTAATAGTGGAATGTATAGCCAGAGGAAGGGATATGGGTGGAAAGGAAGGTGGGGGTGGGGGGGTTGAGGGGGAAGGGATGCGGAATAGTAGGAGGAATGAGTGAGCATCTGGGTGGAGAATAGGGAACGGGGGGTGGGGGGGTGGGCAACACCTCACTCTCACTTGGGTTAAACTTCATCTGCCATTTCTCCGCCCATTTCCATCAGTGATCTATAATCTTGTTGTATCTTCTGACAGCCTTCATTGCTGCCTACAACCTCCAATTTTGGTGCTGTCAGCAAACATACTCACCAACCCATCTACATTTACATCCCAGTCATTTATACAAATCCCCCAAACAGAAGAGGTCCCAGAACAGATCCCTTCGGAACTCCACTGGACACAGATCATCAGCCAGAATATCTTCCTTCCACCACAACCCTCTGTCTTCTATGACTATGAAGCCAGTTCTAAATTCAAATAACCAAGTCATCGTGACTCCTGTGCATCTTACTCTTCTAGATCAGCCTACTATGAGGGACCTTATCAAAAGCCTTACTAAGATCCATGTATACGACATCCATCGCCCTACCTTCATCAATCTCCTTCATCACCTTCTTGAAAAACTCAATCAAGTTAGTAAGACATGGCCTGCCACTTACAAAGCTGTGGTGGCTATCTCTAATTAGCCCATTCTCTTCCAAATGGGAGTAAATCCCATCTTGAAGAATTTTCTCCAATAGCTTCCCTACCATTGACGTGAGACTCACTGGCTTGGAATTTGTGAATTAAAAAAAATATTTCTTAGTATCTGAGCATCAGGGGCAAGACTGCCATTTATTGCCAGGCATATATGTCAGCTCTATATAATGGAACAAAGCAAGAAGCCACCTCCAATGCTTCAACCTTGCTTGTATGAAATTGGATTCAGATGTTGGCCCAAACAAGCAAGGACAGAGTATCTTCTTTGTCAATGAACGTGATGTGTAAATACTCGTATTTCTGGGTTTATCTTAATTTACATTAAATTCAGAAACACTTTTGAATTTGATTCTGTCACTCAATGTCAAATTCCTTTGATTATTGGCCAAGATCGTAACAATGCCTTTATGATAATTATATCTGACTTGCTACAATACCAATATTATGCCCTAAAAATCAGATTTACACCTCAGTCATTGGGGCCTCTCAGAATGATGAAGTAAAAAGAACAAATCCACTGTAATTAATATATAGTAAACCCTCATTATAATGGACATTAGGAGAGGGAGCCATGTCTGTTATTACGGATTGTCCGCAAGTACTGAGTGAGGGATTACTGAGTAATAAAGTCTCACTGCACATGTAGCAGAAACAAAGAACTGCAGAGGCTAGTTAATACACAAGAGGTCACATAGTTTTGGAGTATCTGAGCATCTGTGGAGAACATGGAGAGGTGATGTTTCGGGTTGAGGCCCTTCTTCAGACTCTCGGTCTGGAACTGGGCCTGGAATCCAGGTGTGCTGACAGCCCAGGCCTGCTGCCGGTCAGGGACGAGGTGAGGATCGGCGGAGTCAATGGTCATGACCCGCGGGGGGCCAGAGTGCAGGTGATGGTTGGCGGTGGTAGCGGCAGGCACGGCCTGGAAGAGGCCGAGGAAGCTGTGTGGGTCGGCGGTGGCGGCAGTACGTCCGGGCCTGGGAGCAGCCGGGGAGGTGGTGCGGGCCGGGGGTGGCCTCGGCAACCCAGCCTGGCGGCAAAGGTCGGTAGATCGTCCTGGAAACAGCAGGGGTGGTGGTGTAGGTCAGTGGCAGCTTTGGTGATCCCGGCTTCAAAGAGACCGAGGAGGTGGTGAACGTTGGTGCTGCGTCTCCCGACAACGCTGCAAGTCTCAGCCTCGTGGCGGCTAAATGAGCGCCTCAATCCAGCCGTGGGTCTTGACCCGAAACACCTATACATGCTCTCTCTGCTGAGTTACTCCAGCACTCTGTGGAGTATCATTTGCCCAAGTGTTGATAGAAACAATTGCTTGTCAATTTCAATGTCCCTGCAGTGTAACTAATTAGCAGCCTGTGTTCTTAAGGTGACAGTGGTGTCTGAATACATCCACTATAATCAAAATCCATTATAAAAACGTCCATAATAATGAGGGCTTACTATATTTCAAACAGTTTCTATGTAATAAACAGAAAAAGCAACAGGAAAAGATACAAAACAATTCATATTTTTAAAAGTCTGTTCCTCATTTATGAATATTTTTGTCTTTAGTTAAGGAGTAGATTTTCTTCCTCATCATTGATAGAAGAAGGAAACATTATATCTTATCTTTAAAGAATTTGTGTAATATTCACTGAAGTAAAATCAGATGTGTTCTATAAATAGCCAGTATCGTAGGTCATTACCAACTAAGTGGTTGAAAATCTACACCGAATATCTATCAATTATATAGGATAATCAACACATGACCCAAAACAGCAACCATTCCTTCTCTCCAGCGACGTTGCCTGGTCCTGCTGAATGACTCCAGCATTTTGTGTCTATCTTCGGTTTAAACCAGCATCTGCAGTTCCTTCCTACGCCCCTCTTACTGTCTCTACAATTCAATTCCCTTTCACATTTGCAACCTTGCTCAGCTTTCCAGGTCTTCTTCTCATTACTGTTTTCATCCATTTAATATTCTCACTTTACTGATGTTAATCATCAAACTGATTCCTACTAGAATTTATTCTCTTTCAGAGTTTCAGAACTGGAATCCCTCGTATCATTCAGGTCTTTTCTCTTAAAATCATTAAAACACAAGTGTTACCTATCGCTACTTGCTATCATTACCTCTAACTCTTGCCTCAGTTTGGACCTGCGATCTGAGATGTGTGAAATGTGCTGGCAGATTTGAACTCAATTTTCTAGCTTTACTGGTAGATTTCATCTTAAGGACAATATATTGTCTTTAAGTGGCAAAAGGAATAACATTCTCCAAATTATATAATGGTCAGGGACAACATATTAGATCACAGCTCAGAGTATTACATACATAAAGTTTTAAATGTTCTATTGCACTGGAAAAATGTTTGACTACAATGGTGCAAGTGACTTACTGTTACTAAGAGAGATTTCCGTTCTCTATCCAACGAGTGTACACGATTTCGTAACTCCAGAATTTCCTGATCCAACTTGATGTTATCTTCTTTTGCTTTGTCTAGTTCCCCGGTATCTGCGAAAAAAACAAGGACATCTGGATTTTTTTCAGTCCCTGTCTCAGATCCTTCCTTCGTCTTTGCAAGAGATTCCTTAGACCTTTCCTTCGTCTTTGTAAGAGATATCTTAGATATTTCCTTCACATTTGGAAGAGGTTCCTTAGATCTATCCCTCGCCTTTGTAAGAGATTCCTCAGACACTTCCTTTGACTTTGTTGGAGATTCCTTAGACCTTTCCTTCGTCTTTGCAAAAGATTCCCTAGGGTCTTCGTTCACATTTGCACGAGGTTCCTTCCCTACCGCTGATGATTTCTTCTTTTCCTTCGACTCTTCCTTCACATCCTCTGGTGATTTCCTCCTTTCCTTAGACTCTTCCTTTGTTACCCCAGGTGGTTCATTCTCTTCTGCAGGAGCTTCCTTCTCTTTCTCAGGTTTTTCCTTCCCTTTTCCAGTTGCACGTTTCCCTTTCTTCTTCCCAGTCGTTAGTTTCCCTGGTGTACTGCGTATTCTCGAACCACCAGATTTAATCGAATTCACATTTTCTTCTTCTTCGTCTTCATCTTCATCAGTCGGTTTTGTTACCTTAAATAGTGACTCCAATAAAGAAGATCTTCTACGTTTTTCAGACATTTTTTTCTCATATATTACAAGCCAGTTCCTGTACTGCCATAAAACAAATTCCCTTCTGATATACCTGAAGTCTTCAGCATTTGGCTTGGAGTTGCACCTTGCTCCAAAAATATAGACATTAGTGTATCAGCGGAAAATAGGTAACATTTTGGGTCAATGTTTGGGACATTATTAGCTTCATGATTGTCATTAGCCACGTAGCTGTGGGAAGTAAACACCCAAACAGCTACAAATTAAGATAAAAACCTTTGTGCTTAAATTAACACAGCCATCACGCTGCTGTGAGGTCATGCTTTATGATGCAAAAGTGTTCTTTCTCCTTTTTCTGAAGACTGGTGATGTTTCAGGTTAGGTCCTCCAAGTATGCAGTAGCCAGGTTCAGCAAGGGATAGATACAAGTTTTGTCACATATAGTTTAAGAGTACTTCCCAAAAGAAGAGTTAGCATATGAAGCCACGAGCTAACAAATCTCCACCACCATGTCAAAACAAATGAATGCCGAATTGCCTTATAACTGGCTCAATGAAGGTCCCTGGACTCCATGAAATGGACAAACACAAGTAAGTTAGTGGTCTCACTTTACGGATTTCTTTCTAACCCAAGCAATTTTTCATATTTCCTCTCCCTTAAGGTACTGTGAATCCCGATGTCTTTTCAGTGCCTTACACAATGGGCCTTCTTCGAATATGAATCTATCCATCGAGTGTTATTTGGGCAATTAAATGCACAACGCATCACGACCAACCTTAATCTAGTTCAGAGCTGAAGTCCATGGCTGCACATATTCTAGCAAACGAATTGTGAAAGGAGGAATTTTTTGAAGATGAGGGAATGGGGGCCTAGAAAACGGAAGTTCTGGAGTAGATGACGAGCGTGTGAGGTCTTGAAGGTCTTGAAGGTCTCGACCCGAAACGTCGCTTATTTCCTTCGCTCCATAGATGCTGCCTCACCCGCTGAGTTTCTCCAGCCTTTTTGTCTACCACCAATAGAATTGTGAACCCTGGCTAATTTTTCTCATCCTTTCCTAACCCAAATAAGCTGAGACCAACTGGAGCTCAACTAGAACAGAGGGGAAAAAAACAAGCATCAGGATTTTTAAATCAGCTCAACACATTAAAAAAAAAATTACAAGAATATTACACAATGGATAAAGGCTAGAGATTAATTACTCTAAAATTCTTTAGAAAATGAATAATTGAAATGCTGTGGAGGTCCATGCGTTGTGTAAATACTCTGTTTAATAATTAAGCGATACAGCCCCATCAAGTTAATATTTTACTGCTACTACTACTGTGCCGTCGCTCGTGAGCGCACCCGAGTTCCGCTCCAACTCCAACTGCCAATCCTTCCAATTCCAACCGCTGCCTTTGAATTCCAACCACCTAACAGCATGATTGGTCGGCCCAGATCACACCCGGTCCACGCGAGAGTTCGAGCCTGACCAACGACGGATCGATACCAAAATGGCTCAGGCCGCCACAATGCCTTGAACCTTTGACGCTATATTATGATGTCGTACAATTGTATAATTCCACAATATTCTAAGGATAATTCCACATGGAACTGCAGGAGTAGACTCAGGCTATCCACCATGAGTTACCGTGTGACAAAGCTTTAAGGAAATGTAGTTTATCGGGCACTCCATAAAAAGATTTGTCTTTCAAAGAGCCAAATCTTTTTTCAGGGCTATCAGAATAACAGCAAAGAGGCATAGTAAATAGGTGCAAGATTAGGCCATTCGGCCCTTTGATCCAGCGCTGCCATTCAACACGATCACGGCTGATCATCCAAAATCAGTACCCCATTCCTGCTTTCTTCCCATATCCTATGATTCCCTTAGCCCTAAGAGCTATATCTAACTATCTTTTGAAAACATCCAGTGAATTGGCCTCCACTGCCTACCGGGTGAAAAAGTTTTTCCCTCATCTCAGTCCTAAATGGCTTACCCCTTATTCTTAAACTGTGGCCCTGGCTCTGGACTCCCCCAAAATTGGGAACATGTTTCCTACCTCTAGCGTGTCCAATCCCTTAATAATCATATATGTTTCAATAAGATTCCCCCTCATCCTTCTAAATTCCTGTGTATATGAGTCCAGTCACTACATTCTTTAAACATATGACAGTCCCGCCATTCCGAGAATTAACTTTGTGACCCTACGCTGCATTCCCTCAATAGCAAAAATGTTCTTCCCCAAATTTGGAGACCAAAACTGCACACAATACTCCAGGTGTGGTCTCATTAGGGCCCTGTACAACTCCTCGTGTTATGAAGGCCAACATGCCATTAGCTTTCTTCACCGCCTGCTGTACCTGCATGCTTACTTTCAGTGACTGATGAACAAGGACCCCCAGATCTCGTTGTATTTCCCCTTTTCCTAACTTGACACCATTCAGATAATAATCTGCCTTCCTGTTTTTGCCACCAAAGTGGATAACCTCACATTTATCCACATTAAACTGCATCTGCCATGCATCTGCCCACTCACACAACCTGTCCAAGTCACCCTAAATCCTCCTCACAGTTCACAATGTTTGACAATTTTCTCATATGCCGTGGATGTTACAGAATGCAAAGATTTGAGGTCAGGGTTTAATTCACACTTACCACTGCTGCTGTGTACTTTTTTCTCCATGTCCAATTCATCTGTTAGTCGGCGTATGTCCGCATGTGCCATCTGTAACCGCTGCGCTGCCTCATCCACGTCTTGTTCCGCTCGTTCCCGTAACTTCTGCTCTTTCTGCAAGTCAACTTCATGGGCCTATGGTGTTGACCAAAGAAAACCAATGCAGATGAACAAAAAAATGAACAGCCGAGTTTCACAAGAGCCAGACAGACTTGTGTGAAGAACGATCAACATGGAGTGAAAGACAAGAAACAGGAAAAAAAAACCCCTGTAAAATCACCTGTGTATCAAATATCAGTCGCGGCCCAACACCAAATTACTGATTCTACATTTGCAGTTATAACTTTTGCCATTTGGAACCTGCTCAGTTACTATTATTTCTGAATAATTTGCTGCTTAAACTCTGTGTTCAAATAGGGTTGATCAGTGTTAGAGAATCAAATGCAATGGTATTTTGGGTTAGGATTCAAAGTCTACATGTGGTGCAGTTGCTGAATGTAGAGTAAAGCATCATTCTAAGTGCACATGCAGCAAATGGAACCTTAGAATCAAAATACAGTCATTTCTGGTGATTTTACACGAGAATAAAGCTATTTGCCCAGTATTAGTTGATCAGTGTTGGTATTAGACGGACACTCTAGTCTGTTAAGAATGCAGTGTAGATAGAGGATTAATAGGGAGAGGATAATTCCATACATGCAGAATCTGGTTATTACAGAAGACATGCAAGGACCTGTTAAATGCTTCAAGAACAGCTGGAGTTACAGGGTATTCCATGTTTCAGACAGAGCAAGGCAGTAGAAAGATCACAGGATCCCTTCAGACAACATTATTGCAGCATCAAATTGGTTTAAAATTTGGTAGTATCCTCAGACTACCTTTTATCGGACTACATTGGCTTTATCTTGCACTAAACTTTATTCCCTTATCATGTACATTGTGAATGGCTTGATTCATGTATTGTCATGTAATCACGTATTATCTTTCCGATGACAGGTTAGCATGCAACAAAAGCTTTTCACTGTGCTTCGGTACACGTGACAATAAACTAAATCTTAACTTCAGAGATTTTTCCTGGTCACTCATCAAGCTACTGATCTATCAAATGTAGATATGATGCAGTCTAGCTTTTCTGCTTCACAACTGATTAAATGTGAAAATGTACCAGAACGGGTTTGAACTCATGGGCTATAGCAGGGAAATGAATGAAACATGAATCTAATGGAGCAATGCTGACAGGCAACTATCAGATTACACACTTCTCCAGAAGCTTAGTTTGTAAAGGCACTGTGTAATTTGAAAATAATTCTGTTTGATTTCTGATAAGTTTGAGTTGCCCAGCACCATGCCAAAGATTGAGAGTCACAGTGCAAAGAAGAGTATAGCACAGGAACAGTAACAACTACCCAGCACGTCTGTGCTGGTCATGACAACCTACACTAATCTCATCTTCCTGCACACACTCTGCTGTTTATGTCTATCTAAATGCCTCTTAAATGTTGCTATTGTATCTGCTTCTACCACCTCCCCTCTTCATGTGATCCAGGTATTTATCACGTTGTGTAAACAAAATTTGCCTTGCAAATCTCCTTCAAACTTAACCCCCTCTCATTAAACCTATGCTGTATGGTATTTGACATTTCCACCCTGGGAAAAAGACTTTGAAAGACACGTTTTCTGCTTTTATCCCTGGCCTTTACTCCAACCATGTGTGTAGGAAAGAACTGCAGATGCTGGTGTAAATCGAAGGTAGACACAAAATGCTGGAGTAACTCAGCGGGACAGGCAGCATCTCTGGGTCTCAACCCGAAACGTCACCCATTCCTTCCCCAGAGATGCTGCCGGTCCCGCTGAGTTACTCCAGCATTTTGTGTCTACCTTTATTCCAACCATCTGCCTACCAGTCATTCTCCTCGCCTGCATCACCTGCCATGCTTTGTCCTGCCTCTCACGTCTTCCAGTCCATTGATGGCTGTGGGGTAGGTGATGAGTTATGCACCAGGACGCTGCCAGTGAAACTCAACAGGATCACGACAGCGCTAGCTTGCTGTGTGTTTTTGACAACCTTCCTCACCGTCCACAACATTAACTTTGCAAACTTACTGATAAGACCATCTACTTTTTCATCCAAATCATTGAAATATATATACACAAAGGCCGTAGCATTGATCCTTACAGAACACTGCTGGTCACAGACCTCCAGATCTCAGTCAGGTAAACAATATTCTATCATTGACCTCTGTAGGCATGTAGGAATACGTGACTAAAAGTGTTTCTGACAAAGGATCTTTGACCCAAAACATTAACTCTGTTTCTCTTTCCACAGATGCTGACTGGCCTGTGTGTTTCCAACAATTGCTGGTAACATTTCAGATTTCCATCAGATTTCCATCATCTGCATTCTTTTGATTGTCATTTACTGAAAGCACATTACTTGGATTCTGGTACAACACAGTGGTATAGTGAGTAGGAAGGAACTGCAGATGTTGGTTTAAACCAAAGATAGACAACAACAAAAAAACTGGAGTAACTCAGCGGGCCAGTCAGCATCTTTGCAGAGAAGGACTAGGTGACGTTTCGGGTCGAGACCCTTTTTCAGACTGAAACTGAAGGTGTATATTTTGCTGCCTTGCTCTGTGTAGACACAACCAGTTCATTAAAAAGTGTATTCTGGCTATGGGCTGAGGGTAGGCGAGACCTACAGCTATGTCTTTGGAAACACTGTCTGCTTGCTGACGGATCCCAAACAGCTTCTTCCACGGACTTGAAGGTTGAGATATAGGATCCTTTTGAAAGAATAAGGTAAAACATTACAATTAGAAATGAAAAATCAAAGAAGAAAGATAGAAACAGCTCCCGATAATAAGAAATAATAGGCAGGCATTAAAGCCATCTCTTAAATAACGAGTCAGTTAACATTTTAGTACTGAATTACTACTGTCCGAAACGTTGCCTATTTCCTTCGCTCCATAGATGCTGCTGCACCCGCTGAGTTTCTCCAGCCTTTTTTCATGGCCTAAAAAGTGAGTGCTAATTCCATGATAGACAAAGCATATCAAGTAGTTCTCACCAAGGAGAATAGGGCAGTGTGTTCCACAGAGGACAAGCATACCTTTGCCATGGTTTCCTTTGTTCGTTGCATGGATTCCCTTTGCTGTTTCAATTCCTCTTCCATAGTTTGCTGCATCTGGCCCAACTCCATCTACAAGACAAAAAAAATGCTTCATGTTTAAGAAGGAACTGCAGATGCTGGATAATCGAAGGTACACAAAAATGCTGGAGAAACTCAGCGGGTGCAGCAGCATCTATGTGGAGCGTAGGAAATAGGCAACGTTTCGGGCCGAAACCCGGAAGGGTTTCGGCCCGAAACGTTACCTATTTCCTATAGTGGAGATTGTTCAACTCTCCTATTGAGGAGTTGCCCATTTCCTTTGCTCCATAGATGCTGCTGCACCCGCTGAGTTTCTCCGGCATTTTTGTGTACCTACAAAATGCTTCATGTCTGAGAGACTGAATTATGAACAGATACACAAATCGCAAGGAAGCCAATTTGCCTACTGATCTATTTTTTTTTAATTTTAAAGCATTACGTGGAAAGAAGCAAAAATAAAAACAGCAAAGTTTGAGGCAAAACCAGGAAACGGAGTGAAACAAAACAAGGAGAAGGGGAGGAATTTCTTTAGAGGATGGTGAATCTGTAGAATTCATTGCCACGGGCAGCTGTGGAGGCCAAATCCATGTATATATTGAAGGCAGAGATAGATAGATTCTTGATTACTAATGGTGTTAGGGATTATGGGAAGAAGGCAGGAGAATGGGGTTGAGAGGGAAAGATAGATCAGCCACGATTGAATGGCGGAGTAGACTTGATGGGCTGAATGGCTTAATTCTGCTCCTATAACTTATGAATTTATGAAAAGCAGATTTTTATTTCAATGTTCTTTCTGTGCTAACACGGTCTTGTTTCACTTAAGTCACTCGCGGGAAGAAAACATATTCCATAGGCATCCGGAAATTAGCAGAAGGCTATATTTTTGTAAAATTATTCAAAATAAATGCGTCAGAATAGGACCAAATTTCTACTTAGCTTTTAACTGCGTGCCTTGGAGACAGTGTAACAGCTTCTTACCTGTAACCGCATCCCCTGGCGATTTCCTGCAACCTTCTCCACTTTGCTCTCTGCTAATTCCAATTTTTCTAGCAGTGTAGCACGCTCCACCAGGAGGTAGGCTACTTGTTCACTTGGGCCACTATGAGCGATATCAGCTAGTCCTTCCTGATCCAACATCTCCTCCACTTCCTTTACTTGGGTTTCTGTTCATCCGTCAATCCAGAAGTATTTGTGTTAGTAGTGAGATCTAACAAGATCTTTCTCATCACTGAGATATATATTTTCCTATGAAAATATGTACAGGGAGGGAACTGGAGGAGGGAACGGACAAAGTGCTGGCAAATGGGATTAATATAGATATGTACTTGATGGTCAGCATGGATGTGGTTGGCCAAAGAGCAAATAAGCTATATTACTCTGTAACTCTATGTATCACCTAACATTATGTTCCTATTTGCTTTGTAATCCCTCTTCAATGAAAAATGAAGCATAATTGAAAATCGGGGACTTCATGTGACTTGCACCAGATCTAATGTACAAATTTAGTTTAATTTTGTTTTAGTTTAGTTTAGGGATACAGCGCGGAAACAGGCCCTTCGGCCCACCAGGTCCGCACCGACAATCGATCCCCGCACACTAATGCTATCCTATACCCACTAGGGACATTTTTTGTACATTTACCAAGCCAATTAACCTACAAACCTGCACGTCTTCGGAGTGTGGGAGGAAACCGAAGATCTCAGAGAAAACTCATGCGGGTCACGAGGAGAACATACAAACTCTGTGCAGACAGCACCCGTCATCGGGATCGAACCCGGGTCTCCGGCGCTGCATTTGCTGTAAGGCAGCAACTCTACCGCTGCACCACCGTGACTGCCTAATGCTCTGGTGCACCACAAGTAACTCTGGATGTGCGCATTCAATGGTTTGTGTCAAATGTCTAACTTTCACAAGCATGTGCGACCATTTGTGCAAAAGCAGGTTTTCAAGTTGATGGGTCTCAGGTAGCACGACCCTTTCTACAACTGACCACCTCTCCCGAATGGTCTCCATTGTAATAGGTTCTCTTCCCCCAGTGTTTCTATTCTACCACAAACCATATAACCATATAACAATTACAGCACGGAAACAGGCCATCTCGACCATTCTAGTCCGTGCCGAACACGTATTCTCCCCTAGTCCCATATACCTGCGCTCAGACCATAACCCTCCATTCCTTTCTCGTCCATATAACTATCCAATTTATTTTTAAATGATAAAAACGAACCTGCCTCCACCACCTTCACTGGAAGCTCATTCCACACAGCCACAACTCTCTGAGTAAAGAAGTTCCCCCTCATGTTACCCCTAAACTTCTGTCCCTTAATTCTCAAGTCATGTCCCCTTGTTTGCATCTTCCCTCTTCTCAGCGGGAAAAGCTTATCCACAAACCTCTCCTGATCCCAATTTATCCTTGCATTCCCAACATATTTACCAATTGAACAAGAAAAAGTGAAAAAATGAGAACATCCCATCTAGAAGGCGACAACTGCCATTTCAAACTGTAACACTCACAGAAAAAAAAATGTCATATTACGTGTCAAAACAAGTTGAAAAGTCGCCCATATTCTGACCTAGCTCCAACTGCAGTTGTCGTAGTTCCACCCTCAGTATTTCATTCTCCTGCTCATACTCGGCAGTCACTGCTTCCCGCTCCACTGACAAGTTACGGATGTGTTCCACGTAATTGTCCACCTGCGGAAATAATTCCCATGTCATGTTGAAGGTAATCGAATCTACAATTTGTTTTTAAGAGGCAACTGCAGATGCTGGAAAATCGAAGGTAGACAAAAAAAAAGCTGGAGAAACTCGGCGGGTGCAGCAGCATCTATTGAGCGAAGGAAATAGGCAACGTTTCGGACCAAAACCCTTCCGGGTTTCGGCCCGAAACGTTGCCTATTTCCTATATTGGAGATTGTTCAACTCTTTGCATGGAGCGAAGGAAATAGGCAACGTTGCCTATTTCCTTCGCTCCATAGATGCTGCTGCACCCGCTGAGTTTCTCCAGCTTTTTTGTGTACCTACAATTCGTTTTGTAGCTTTCACACTTAGAAATTTACCAAGCCTCATATCCCAGCTAACCAATGGGACTTCTAGGTTTTAGCTGAATTTTGAAAACAGGCATTTAGAAAGAGAAAACGGGAATTTTAGTAGCAGGGAGAGATTAAGTGGTTTTGGTATTTTGAGAATATTCTGATAGAACAATATGACTTTTTTTACATGGTGAATGCTGAGGTTTAGAGATATCTAATAAAAGTTGAAATTGATCTTGTAGCTGTGGCATAGGCCCTGCTTTTCAAGGCATATTTTTGTAGGCCAAGTCTACTGCCCTGCCCACGTCAATACAATTTGTTTGCTGTGCCCAAGTGTTTTATTCTTTGTATAACTCTGCCCTCTTGGACAAATAGCCCACGGACATCTGCTTTCTAGACAATCGATGTGAGGATTATCTGGTCAGATAAAATAATAGAGGCTTGTGTGGTTTAGTTTAGTTTAGAGATACAGCACAGAAAAAGGCCCACCGAGTCCGCACCAAGCAGCAATCACTCGTACACTAGTCCTATCCTACACGCTAGGGACAATTTACAGAGTTTGTAATGTGGGAGGAAGCTAGAGCACCCGGAGAAAACCCATGCAGTGACGGGGGAGAGCATGCAAACTCCGTATAGACAGCACACGTAGTCAGGATGGAACCCGTGTTTCTGTCGCTGTATGGAACAGTGTGCAGCCCCTTGCCATCATCTACAAGCCATATTTGAAAAACCCTATCGTTTTTTGCAGCGGGTGAAAAGATAGCAAGGAGGCAGAATGGCATAAAATATGGAAAGGGGAAAGTTACACAAAGTAATGATTCGCAATCGGTTCTAAATGTGTTCTCTGAACACAGCAAGCCACCACCCGAGGACCATTTGTGTACTATGTACAATTTTTCTTGTATAAAAAAAAAAAAAATCAAGAATGCTATGATTTACTGAAAAGTTGAAGAGATTTTATTCAACAAATAAAACAAGAAGCACTTTTTCTTTCATAGATGACTTCACAGACAAAAACCTAAGCTGCAGTAGATAGCACTGCATGAAAGAGGAACTGAGAAGTTAATCACCATAGCTAGTGCTCTCGGAAAAAGGGATGGAGACGGCATTACAAGGCAAACTGTCACGTTTAAGTTTTTTCTTATTTTTAATGTCTGCCAAGAGATCAGGACTGTGTCACTCTTATGATAGATCTCACCTCTGTCATCTCGGCATCCTGTTGTTTTTGAAACACATCCAGGTCCTGTTTGGTGGCCTGCAGCATGGCCTCAGACCGCTGGTATATACGCCAGAGATGGCACAGATGCTCAGTTCTGCTGCAAGCTTTAATGTCAATTCCATCTTCCTTCAATCTATTCAATATATCTTCCAATTCCACTTTCTCCTGAAAATACATTGCATGAATCAGGGACAATTTGTTCATTGGAGAAGAGATACTTTATATAGTAAAAAACCTAACTCTTACTTCACTATAACACTTTTTTTTTTAATGGAAAAGATATGATCTCTCCATGATCATAATGTAATTGCCCTTCGCCAGTTAATGTAAAATTTTGCAAGACCTTCATGACCTCATTTGAAGAACTCAACAGATACCCTAATACCATATTCCACAGTTTATATACCCAACTAGATCCTTTCCCAACAAATACTTGGCTGGGACTGGAGATGCCAAATGTAATGGAATTCAGAAGAACGACATTGATTCACCACCCTTTGACTGAATAAAGTCCTCCTCATATAAAGGTACGTCCTTTTATTCGGAGGCTATGGCCTCTGTTCCTAGACTCTCCCACTGGCGGAAATATCGCCTCCACATTCACTCCATCCAGGCCTTTCACTATTCGTTAAGGTTCAATGATCATCCTTGCAAACGAGATGCAATCTGAAGTGACTCAGATTTCTTATTTCTGATTTTACTACTAAAAATGATTCACAGTGAATAAGCCCCAGAGACCAATACTTACGGAAACAGTCTGTGACACCGCCATGCTCCAATGCAACCCCCTCTCCTGCCCAAAGTATGCTGCATCAGACACTCAACACTTGTACCTTCTTACCACATAGCAGAGTCAATCTAACACTAAACACACTGGATGGATCCTGTGTGTTACCATGGAGCAGATTCCTTTCATCCACACTGCAGTAGTGGGGGTGCTATTTGGACTAGTAGCAACATGCTCTATTACTTTGTTGAAATCTAAACCCTATACTTTTACAATGCTAAAATTAAATACATATCACAGGCAGGGTTAGAGCAGCAAAGGGCATTTCTGAGCACTTTGATTTAAGCCGAAGAAAGAACTGCAGATGCTGGAAAAATCGAAGGTAGACAAAAATGCAGGAGAAACTCATCGGGTGAGGCAGCATCTCTGGAACGAAGAAATAGGTGACGTTTCGGGTCGAGACCCAAGTATTGAGGATAGAAGTTGGGAGGTCATGTTACAGCTGTACAAGACATTGGTGAGGCCACACTTGGAGTATTGTTTAAGAAGGAACTGCTGATGCCGGAAAAATCGAAGGTAACTAAAAAAATCGAACCAAAACTGAACACAATACTCCAAGGTAGACAAAAATGTTGGAGAAACTCAGTGGGTGAGGCAGCATCTGTGGAGTGAAGGAATAGGTGACGTCGAAACGTCACCTATTCCTTCGAAGAAGGGTCTCGACCCGAAACATCACCTATTCCTTCGCTCCATAGATACTGCATCACCCGCTGAGTTTCTCCAGCAATTTTGTCTACCTTTGATTTAAGTCTGCTAACTCACTAGCGTTGTACCCCCAGTTTGCATTGACACTTCACATGATAGAGAGTGGAGCTCCACGCCCATTAAAATAAAGTTCAAAAAGACAGCAGAGTGAGGTGAAGGAAGAAAGATGGCCGACTCCCAGTTGCCAACAATAACAGCTTTAGGGCCGCACGGTATTTTGTAACTTTCTACGAAACGTAATTTTATCAAGGCTTTGAATGCGTTACCATGTATCCCAAGATTCTTTCAGTCCCTTTCTCTCTCTCTTTTATGGACTGATACGAGAATAAAATGATGGTGATACCTTAATTGAAAATTACAAAAATCATCAGAACACTATTTTTGTCTTTTATATAGATAGTTGTGATACCTCTGAATATTTCCTTTCTTGGATATTTTCACTCCTACTTAGTTTATTCTCTGTGGTGATAATAATCATGTATTGTCTTTCTGCTGACTGGTTAGCACGCAACAAAAGCTTTTCACTATAACTTGGTAAACATGACAATAAACTGAATTGAACTGAACTCTATGTAGGACAATGTCTCAACTAGACTCTCCAAAATTAGTATTTAACAAAAGACAAAAAACAGAATGGTTTAAGTTGCACTTTTCTACACTTGTTGTATCATTGTATCAAGTGCCTCTGATGTGTGGTCCACAGAGTCTGCACCGATTCGGAAAATGGCTCACCAAGTTTAAATAGAGTTGGACAATCAAGACAGGCTATGCCAACAATTACAGCCACATCCCATAAATTAATAAAATAATCTGCTCTAATGCAGGGTGCACTGCACACCTTTTAAAAACAGCAAGATTCCACAAACCGCACTGATAAATTGATCAAGAGTTCATAAGTTCTAGCAGCAGAATTAGGCCATTCGGCCCATCAAGTCCACTCTGCCATTCAATTACGGCTGATCTATCTTTCCCTCCCAACTCTATTCATTCTCCTGCCTCCTCCCCATAACCCCTGACACCAATACTAATCAAGAATTTGTCAATCTCCATAAATATCCATTGACTTGGCCTCCACAGCTGTCAGTGGCAATGAATTCCACAGATTCACCACCCTCTGAAAAAATTAATCCCTCCTCCTCATCAAGAAGGCAGGTGAAATGCTTTACTTCTCCTCAAATTGTACTATGGGATCTCAGTTCAGTTCAGTTTAGTTTATCTGGTATTAGTTTATGATTGTCACATGTGCCGTGATATAGTGAAAAGCTTTTATTTACAAGATATCCAATTAAATCGGATAATACTATACATGAATGCAATCAAGCCATAGACAAGTACAACAGGTAGAGCAAAGAGAAAAATACTAGACTGCAAAATACAATTACTCAGCATTGTAGCATAAAAGTTCCAGAGAAAAAGTCCAATATCTGCAATGAGGTAGATTGGAAAATCGGGACTGTACCCTAGCTTGGAAGGGCTGCTGATGGGGGGGGGGGGGGGGGGAAGAAGGAATGGCCAGACTGTAAAAGTCCTTGATTATGTTGGCTGCTTTCCAGAGGCAGTGTGAAGTGTAGATGGAGTTAATGGCGAGGAGTTTGTTCTGTGAGGTGGACTGGGATACACCCACAACTCTCTGGAATTTCTTTCGGTCTTAGGCAATGCTGTTGCTCGGGTAAAACAATGCAATCCGACAGTTTGCTTTCTGTGGAAGTTGGAGACATCCCAAATTTACTCAGTCTGTTGATCCTCAGTCTCAGAATCTTTTATAACTCGTTGTGTGATCAGTTTAAGATCTAATCAAAAGACAGCAAGTCAAACAGTATCCCATTCTTTCGGTATTGTACTTCAGTAATGAAGTAACACTTTGAATGAAATGACCACTTTAAATCCCATCCTTACGAAGGTACGGCACGATCTTTAAAAATACATCGTACATCTAAAAACCAGACACCAGTAAAATATTCAAATTAAAGCAGAAAATCCTGGAAACAATGACTGTGTCAATTACTGTGGAAAGAGAAAGTTAACCTAAAAGAAAGATCTTTTTGATCCAGGACCCTTCATCAGAGTTGGGAAAGAGAGAAACAAATTATTATAGATCACAGAAAATATAGTGAAAGGGAATGATGGATTAGGGGAAACTCCCTGGTGAAAATAACACAGAGCGGCTTAAAATGGTAGTTAAAAGACAGTTAAAATCAGATTGTGTATTTGAGCAAGTATTATGTTGCTAAAGGTAAGGCTGTAGGATATGCAGAGCAGACTATTAAAACAAGTTGAAAAAGTAAAAATAGCAAAAAAAACTGGGCTAAAATGAAACCAGGCAAAAATGGCCAATTCTAGTACATGGCTGAAAGAAATAATTAATTAATTGGAGCCGGAGAGTTTGATATTGAGTCCTGCAGGCTGTAATGTGGCCAGACAGCTGATGAAGTGCTGCTCCTGAAGTTTGTAGTTTGTGAAAACTGGCCATTTTTGCCTGCCAGCATCTTGGCTCTGCTTTTCCTTTCTTTTATTTAGTCTGGCCTGCTGGGCAGATCCACAGCAGATCACTCGTCTATGTGAGGTCAAAGAATGAATTATAAATGTAGGTTATTTAAACAGTATGGTTTTGGGGGAAACTGAGTTCGTTAAACCTGGTTGGTCTTTGAGTTACTAAGCATTTTCATTTTTCAGACCAGTAGAAATCATGGTGAAGATGAATTTTCTACAGGCGGGGGACAGGGCAAGCGGGGGGAGCGCTGTCTGAGTGAAATTCACACGGTGCAAAGCCAATGTGATACAGACACACACCGCGATGAACAGGAAGGTTGGCGCTGTAATTAAGACAGTGAAAGCACAGTGTACGGCAGGGTCACGCAAGTCCTTTAAAAGAGGGTGGGAGAGAAGGGGGGAGAAGGAGTGGAGACAACTTTTAAGAAGCCAGAGATACACGGCTGTGAAGCTCGGCGGACATTAACATTACTGGTCGGTTATCCTTGGTTCTGAAAACTGCTGCTTACGTTTTTTTTCCCCAATGAGCCAATGAAATTCACCGGTCAGCACCGGCTACAACCTACGAGAACCTTCGACCTCCTGGCAACCCACTACGACCTCCTGGCGACCCACCTACGGCACGAGAATTCACGCTACTCTCTATGGCGGCTTCATTCTGGTCGCCGCTAAATTTTCAACGTGTTGACCATAATGAGGCCGCGACTAGTTCCCAGAAATGCGGGAACTCCTCACGACCATGAAAGCGACTCCCCGGCAACTACCCTCGAACATGTGGCGACCACATAGTCTCCTGCAGCCACCTATAAAGTCGCCTGTGAGACAGGCCCATTAGATACCTGGAAAATTAGCACAATATTACTTTAGATTAAGTCAATTATTAACAACACTGAAAAGGAATGTAAAGGAATGTCAAGACCACAGTGATACACTTTGTGGTTTGGTGGTTTGCAGGAACACTGCTAGGGTGGTTAATGGTGGGAACAAACTGACAGGACCAATTAAGTACAAAACAGACTAGAGTAATGTTGAACTGTAACGATTGGCAATTTTTTTCTCTGTTCCCACATCACTTATTGGTACCTAGATATTAAACAAACCCAGAGACAATAGCAAGGAATACGTGATTTACTTGTGAGCCAAAGTGAATGAAATCTGTCGCTGCTGGATCATATTATCATACTGCCTTACCATCAACAGATCACTTAACAGATCTCAGAAGCTCCAAGAAATACAAACAGAGCAAAATTCAGAGATCAGCAAAACTTCTCCAGAGAACACCCATAATCTAGCAAACTGTGTCGGAAAGAAACAAACTGTAATATTTATGAAAGAACTGCAGATGCTGGAAAAATCGAAGGTAGATAAAAAACGCTGGAGAAACTCAGTGGGTGAGGCAGCATCTATGGAACGAATGCCATTTCAAGTGATAGACCCAGTCATGAAGGAGTTGTAAGACCTTAGACAAGTCAGGACTCGTTAATTAAAGTGGCTAAAGGATATGTATCAATTTCTTAGCATGCTATGCAACATCTACACGAGACTAGCATGCTCAACAACGTGCTAATATTGTACTGCGATTCAAAACACGTTTATAAACTACCCAAACAAAGGATTCTTTGAACATTCCCTTCACAGAGGAAAAAGATCAGATTCCAAATCCTTTTATTAAAGAAAATATATCATCACATACTGGTCAGCAAACACTAGCTACCAGTCATTTAAAGATTAGAGATAATGTTTTTAAATTTTTGACATTGCAATCAAATAACTCAGCATTCCACCAAGGTTACCATGGACAATGCCTCCACTGTTAATGAGAGAAAGCCATATGATAGTTGGGGGGGGGGGGAGACAAATTTGGATCCACTAATAAGGGTAACCAAGATTCTCTGCTGTGGTTTTCATCTGCCATGGCAGCTATTGAGACGTTGGTTCTCTTCATTCAACTGTTTTGTCTTTGAGGTCTTTTTGGATCTCTATCCATACCATGAGCAACACACCTCCCCTCCACCCACAACCTGCTTGACCTTACTGCTGTCCAAAGAGCAGCAGTTCTCCCTCAGTATAGATCTGAAATGACAGACTACATCGCTGATCAAGAGTGTTTTATTGTCATGTGTCCCAGATAGAACAATTGCATTCTTACTTGCAGCAGCACAACAAAATATGTAAACATAGTACACTGTAAACAAAATAATAAACGAGGATTTTTTTTTTACTTTGCTTAAAATGCAAACTGGATAAGAGCTACTCCAGCATTTTGTGTCTATCTTCGATGGAAACTTTTAACAATTGCAAACAATATTGAGCCGCATATGTACATCCCCCAGCGGCATGCTGAACAAAAAGGTTACGAGATCATGTTTAAGAAAGAGCTGCAGATGCTGGAAAAATCGAAGGTAGACAAAAATACTGGAGGAACTCAGCGGGTGAGGCAGCATCTATGGAGAGAAGGAATAGCGACGTTTCGGGTCGAGACCATTCTTCAGACTTTGAGGGTGTTCAAAACATCCGTCCAACTATTTTCATTCCGAAATATTTATATGGATACAGGATAAGGTAATAATGTTTAATACACGGTAAAGCCAGCAAAGTCCGATCAAGGATAGTCTGAGGGTCATCAAAGATGTAGATAGTAGTTCAGCACTGCTCTCTGGTTGTGGTAGGGTGATTTGGTTGCCTGCTAACACTGGGTAGAAACTGTCCCGAATCAGGTGGCATGCGTTTTCTACGATGATACAAATGGCATCCCACAGGGAGCTGCAAGTCAAGAATAGGAAGGTAAGGGGGAATTCATGAAAATTATAATTATCAGGGAAATGTCACTGAGCAGAGCGTTGGTGCTGCACATAGCCAGCTCCCCAGGACCTGATGCCTTCATCTTCAGCTCTTGATAAAACGGAGAGTGTTAGGTTTCTGGAACAAGCTGCCAACAGTGAGGCATTAAAGAGGCTTTTCGATAGGCCCATGGATGCGCAGGGATTGAAGGAATATGCATCAGTGCAGGAAGAGGATATTAGTTTAAGATGGCATGATGTTCAGCACATAGATTGTGGACTGAAGCACTTGTTCCCGTGCTGTATTGTTCCATGGTCGATGTTGATGTCTACAGATAAAATGGAGAAAGCATCAGGGTACGCCATCTGGTGTTTGTTAACCACAGCATGCTAGCCTAACATCTGACTGGGGTGGCATGTTGTTGTGACAGTGGAAGTGAATTCTTCTGGGAGGTAGAAGGGTTAACATTTTGCAGCATCTCATCGCTAGATGTTCCATGTGGTGTGAGCAGGAGTTGGACAAGTCTGTCATATCCGAGCACCATGAAGAATTTAAATTCAATGTATGACTCACTTGTTGGGCTTCCCAAATAAAAGGAACTGTCCATGGTTGAATGTTTTCAAGTTCAAGTTCGCGTTTATTGTCACTTGACCAACTAAGATACAGTGAAATTTGAGTTACCATACAGCCATAGTAAGTGAAAAGAACACAATACACACATAAAATAAAATTTTACATAAACATCCACAACAGTGGAATCCACATTCTTCACTGTGATGGAAGGCAATAAAGTTCAGTCATCTTCCTCTTAGTTCACCGTGGTCGGGGCCTTGAACCCTCCGCAGTTTGCTGCTACCGACAGTCCGATGTTCAGACCTTCTCGTCGGGATGATCGAAACCCGGCGTCGGGACGGATCGCAACAACGAAGCATGGAGCTCCTAAATCGACCATTTCTTACTGCAGACCGCGGGCTTTACGGTGCTAAAGTCCACAGGCCCCGCGGTCGGAGCGCTTTTTCTGGCGACCCTCGGCAAAGGATCCCCGGCTCGGCGATGGTAGGTCCACGCTGCGCCAACGGCTTGAAGCTCCAGGCCGGTCTCCAGGAAAGGCCGCACCAATCCAAGTTCTTAGGCCGCAGGGGAGGTAGGGGCAGAGATGCGAAATAGAGAAAATGACATCTCCGTCCAGGTAAGTGACTGGAAAAATGTTTCCCCCTATTCCCCCCCCTCCCAACCCTCCACCCGCATAAACTAGCCAAGAAACATTGAAACATACATTAAAGATATACAGGATAGAGACACAACCAGCTGCTGGCGAAGCAGCCATCACAGGCACACCCGGAGGAGCACATTCAAAACTACAGGCACATATGCCGAGTCTGCACAGAGGTTTGGTGCAGCCACGAGGCAGAGAAAGCCAACACATTAAAGCCCTCCTACCATTACATACTCAGAGTTTGCAACTCCCCTGAGCTGTCTAGCCATGGGAATGATGTAAAAATGATGCCATGCCAATGTAAAGTAAACCTTGTACATAAATGGAATGTTCTGTCTGGTACTGCGATTGAAGATTTATGAATGCACTGTATTATGCATAAAATTTGTAACATATAAAGTGTATTTTTAAAAGAAAAAGACAGCAATAATTACATGGAGATTCAACAGCGTGCAGTTAGCAATGAATTAAGTTAACCACAGCTGAGAAAAAGCATCTGTTATTATGAAATGAGACAACGTCTGGAATATATATTAATTTGGAGACTGCAGATGCTAGAATCGAACAAAATACAAGGTACTGGAGGAACTCAGCAGATCAGGCAGCTTCTGTGCAGGAACTAGACAGACAACGTTTCGGGCAGGGACCCTTCTTGAGATTCAGCTAAAACATTACACTTTGGTTTAACTGACAATTTAGCAAAACAAAAGCACAGTGCCCTCCATAATGTTTGGGACAAAGACCCATCATTTATTTATTTGCCACTGTACTCCACAATTTGAGATTTGTAATAGAAAAAAAAATCACGTAGTTAAAGTGTACATTGTCAGATTTTAATAAAGGCAATTTTTATACATTTTCATTTTTCACCATGAAGAAATTATAGCAGTGTTTATACACAGGTCCCTCTCCCATTTCAAGGCACAATAATGTTTAGGGCACAACAATATAATGTAAAATAAAGTAGTCATGTTTAGTATTTTGTTGCATATCCTTTGCATGCAATGACTGCTTGAAGTCTGTGATTCATGGACATCACCAGTTACTGGGTTTATTCTCTGTCTATTACAAATCTCAAATTGTGGAGTACAGAGGCAAATAAATAAACGATGGGTCATTGATTGTCCCAAACATTATGGAGGGTACTGTACGACCTGATTAACAAAGCAAATTCACCAGCTGCGGCATATATGTCCTCTCAATATGTCTCCTTTAAGAGTAGGTGTTAATCAGAATTTCCATTCATTGCTTCGGGTTTCGGCCCGAAATGTTGCCTACGTTGAACAATCTCCACTATAGGAAATAGGCAACGTTTCTCCTTCGCTCCACATAGACGCTGCTGCACCCGCTGAGTTTCTCCAGCGCTGTTGTCTACCTTCAGAAACACTTTTTTTCAGTGCAAATAGGTCGGTTGGATTAGAAATGTGATGTTTACCTCGTCGCCGCGGTCCATCTCGGCAGCTGGAGAAGAAGGGTCGCCCATTCCCCTTCTCTTCAGAGATGCTGCCTCCTGTCCCGCTGGGTTAGTCCAGTGGGTTTGTGTCTGTCATCATCAGCAGCAGCAGCAGCGGCAGCGGCTTCTCCTCGTTGTCTTCGTCCTCCGGGCGGGCGGTGGGGCGGCCTCATGGTACCGAGACACCGACACGACGGGGCAGCCAGAGCGGGGGCTACATGGGCGCGGACAGCGCTGTCTTCATACTAAGTTGCTGCTGCTGTTGTTGTTGTTGTTGTTGTTGTTGTTGAGCGGGGCCGGGGGCGCGGGGACATGTCGGGCCCACCCGCCGCCGCGGCCCCGCCGTCACCATGGCAGCCGGCATCTCCCACCCGCACACCCCGGGGGGGGATCCACCTCCACGCCACATCCTCCAGCTGGCACAAATCCGCATCATCCCCCTTCCACACCAACAACCAGACACTTGCCATCTCATTATAGAAATCCTGCTTTAAACCTGTCACTTAAATGCCTTAACCCCCTGCGAAACAGGCAACTAAAGAACACCTCCACCCCTCTACCAAAGGCAATGGAATCGCCCTACGCCAACCGGAAGGGTGTCCGGTGGGAAATCATTCCGGGTAAAATAAACAAACACTAAACAAACCAATTCGTCTGTTATAAATCTAACTTGTCACCATCGACAATTAATGGGAGCAATTGGCAGGTCATATAGAATCAGGAGGAAGGAGGCGATTGATATCTGGAAGCCCCGGTCAAGCTCTGTGTCGCTTGTAGAAGGCGGGGCGGTGATCGTTCTCCACCGGGAGGTGTTGAGGAAGGGGACTTCCTGTTGGGGACCATGCGACGGTAAGAGATGGGACGGTAATGGGAGAGGGAGAGGGAGAGGGGGAGGAGAGGAGAGGAGGGGAGAGAGGAGAGAGGAGAGAGGAGAGAGGAGAGAGGAGAGAGGAGAGAGCTCGGGGTCTGCGGTGAGGGGGGACCGCGCCGTCCCCGGCAGGCGAGGGATAATGTTTAGGAAGGAACTGCAGACACTGGTTTAAACCTTTAGAAGGAAGACGGGTCTTGACACGAAACGTCACCCATTCCTTCTCTCCAGAGATGCTGCCTGTCCCGCTGAGTTACTCCAGTGTTTTGTGTCTATCGAGGGTTAATGTTACCGGTGAGGAGGGACCGCGCCGTCCCCGGCCGCTTTGCTACCGTCAAGTCTTTATCAAAGTACTACCTCGAGTGGCAAACAGGAATCAAAGCAGCCAGAATGTGTAGGAAGGAACCGCAGATGCTGGTTTAAACCGAGGATGGACACAAAATGCTGGAGTAAATCAGCGGGACAGGCAGCATCTCTGAAGAGAAGGTATGGGTGATGTTTCGGGTCTGAAACGTCACCCATACCTTTTCCTATTCCCTTTTGTCACCTATTTCTTTATGTGCTTAGTGTAATTCCACAGCCCTGAGTGTAATTATTGTTTTTGGCGTGTTGGCACGTCTGAAGATAGTCACATAGTTCTGGAGTAACTCAGCGGGACGGGCAGCATCTCTGGAGAGAAGGTAGGTGACCCTTCAATCTCAAGAGTCACTCCCGAAATGTTGCCTGTCCATTCCCCTCACATATGCTGTCCATTCCCCTCCCATTGTCACTTATTTTGATGCGTTTAGTACTCACCCTTAAAATAGTATTGTGTGAAAACAGATGGGGCCACATTTTATCTTCAGCTGGGCAGATTTCCAAAAGTACAGCGTCATATTGTTGCTTTTGATTTTGTGAATGAGACTTGGACCTGCATCAAAAAAAGTTCAGGAACTGCAGTTGACGTTTAGCTGATTGTGGAGCAGGATTAAGGAATATCAATCTTTCTGCTGTTTTGTGGGGAATTTCTGTCCATCTATGACAATCTGTAACACTGACAGCAGCAAACGAGGCGAATGGCATCAGTTGAGACTCTTGCCTCTCTTCTTTAGAACCTTGACACACAACCAATTCAATGCAATGTTTAACGTGCACTGATGTAAAGAATGTCTGTAAAGTGAGTTTCAGGTAGTTGAGTTGAAGACTGCAGCATAAAAGTTGCCCAATCGGTGTTAAAAAATCTACTGACGACTTTGTACTGACGACTTTATTCTGTAAATTGCCATTGTGGTCAGTTAATAATTATGTAAATAAGTGCAAAAATCTGCTTAAATACATTATCATATGTAGCTAACTATCTGTATTAAAACCACTGTGCAAAGGAAGAACAGAGGTTATCTATGTATTATAACTATATGTATTATTCTATTTAACATAACTCCAGAATTGGTAATTATTAAGATCTATAATTTTAATGATTGGCTGCTTTGCAGATCCAGTAGAAAGAAACCCAGGCTGCAGCAACAGCAGCAGGATGATGGCAGCGATGACCCCCAAAAGTACAGCAACTTACCAAATCCCGATGCTGTGAGTATTAAAAATGAGAGTGTGTGGCAGGTAATTCTTCATATTACTGCCAGTGATTTTTTTTTTTTTACTTCATCTGTCTCTGGGTTTAAATGTAGAAGCAGTTAGTTTGGGATATTCTTGTTCAATGTGGATTTCATTCCGAAGATTTCACGATAGCATTAGTGCATAAGCTTAGTGCAATCATGTGTACATTTGCTCCAAAGCAGAAACCATGCATTTTGTCACTGCTGATGACCAAACCCAGTTATCCTCGTCTCATGTTTTGTTTTGTGAAAGACTTAAAGTGGGGTTTGGGAGTTAAATAAAAACTTCCTCTTTAATCAGATTTTAATGTAAGGGGCAGTGTAATTTGGAGATGATAGATAAATACATTTTCAGAAGACTGTGGACAAATCTCATGCATAGCATTTAGGAACTGCGAGCAGGTTAGTCCAGCCTTTGAATCGCAGTTTGTTTGCAAAATCACGGAGTGTGGATGGCAGTGGATATCTTGAAAGCCTGAATGCAAGTTAATTTTCTGTGATTGCAATATTGAAATGTAAGTGGGTAAGGAGCAGTTATGCTCAATGTGAAAGCATTTTTTTTTTCTTGTAGAATTCCTCCGAATATTATAATGATGACATTGACGAATTTCACGAGAAGAAACTTAAGGTGAGTGTAAGACACCATGTTTATATATAACCTTTGTAGTAAAGTAAAAAATAAGCGCGGATTAAATTGTGTCGGCCCGTTTCCCATGATGTTCATTGTAACCAATAACGTTATTTATTAACTGCAGGTTAAGTTGGATTGAGGGGTTGATTTGGATAATAATTGAAGTTTTGCTATAATGTTTTTAAATAATGGAAGTTGTAATTTAAAAGTGGGAGAAATGTATGTCGACTATTCCTCCACAATGCTGGCTGATGTAGCTGCAACAACAAGGTACTACAGAGAATACAATTATTACACCTTTATAATGCAGTGCCATCACAAATGTGAGCCTACCACCTAAGAACGGTCTTGAACCGAAACGTTGCCTATTTCCTGCGCTCCATAGATGCTGCCACACCCGCTGAATTTCTCCAGCATTTTTGTCTACCTTTGATTTTCCAACATCTGCAGTTTCTTCTCAAACCTAAATTACATTAGTCACTAACAACATAGGGTATAGTTTGGAGCAAGAAATTGATGTGCATTGTTACTGATTTTTCAGGGTGAGATATTGAGTGTATGCTAACTTAAAATTGCTGTGTATTTAGGGAAAGTTGTACGAGGAGAAGGAAGTCAGCAAGTATTCTACACAGTCATTCTTAAGGAACACCACTGCTCAGTTTGCCAAAACAGGTTTAACAACAGCAGTCCAAAGGTGCCTTGATGTTCTTGTTGGCAAGCCTTTGAAAATCTCGATCATCCTAAACTTTTTTTATTGCAGAAGCTGCTGGACGATGGAAAAGCACAAGAACATTTTAGTGAGGACTCATTGGATGAGGTATGTATGTGCTGTTCTGCTGGGCTGACATAACACAGTTGTTAGGCAAGCTTTTTGGAACACCTTCTGATTAATTTCTAAATGCCCTGTCGAACGATATTTAAAAAAAACAAAAAAAAAACAGGAGTGTTTCTGTCTTTCCAACTCTTTTGGGGAAAGCAGGATTTCATTGGGTAGAAAATAAGATTTGTATAGCATCTTTTACAGACTTGGAACCTGACAAGGCATTTTACTGTTGATAAAAGGTTTCAAACCCTTGTCACTGTTGTAGGGACACTGAAGCAGACTTGCACACAGCAACTGCACACATCCAGCAATGTGATAATGACCATATGATATGAGGGATAATAATGAGTTGGGACTCTTGGGAAAATTTCCTTGCTGTTCTTAAATTACACTGAGGATCTTTTTTTCATTCATTTGAGAGGCTAGACAAACCTTGCTTTAACACCTGATCTGAACGATGCTATCTCTGCAACACTTCCTCCTCGATGTTATGCTCAAAAAGTTGCCAACATTTATGTGCTTGTTTTTCCACAAGTCTTGAGACCACTCTTGTCTCAGTATTTTTACTTTCACTCTTTAAGGTAGAATAGAATGCCTTTTATTGTTATTCAAACAGCTTGGTTTGAACAAAATTACATTTTGTACAGTCTTACATTACAAACAAACCTACTAGAAAGTAGTCGTTATGTAAGCTATTAACAAAGGTCTTGATAAACTAGATTAAAATTTAACATTTCCTTTGTCACTAGAAATCTGCAGGTGTTGCATTTCTGCGTGCATTTTCTGCTGTCTGTGTATAAGGCCGGCTGTATAATTTCTTGGCTGACTAAAGTGCATGTAATGCAGCAAAAGCATTCGCAAAGTATTATTTAGGGGCACCTTTTCAGTTACAATTATTTTCCCTGATCACAAATAATGTTGCATTAATCTTCTCTGCTTTATCTGTTATAGCCAGCTCCATGTATGGTGTAACCTCTGTATTTTACTCTCTAGAGTCAAGAGTGTTTTATTGCCATATGTCCCAGATAGAACAATGAAATTCTTACTTGCAGTAGCACAACAGAAAATGTATTCAAGTTAAATTTGCCTCTCACATGCTGTCTCAAAGCATTCACCTGTGTTTTATCTCAATCGGGATGTATTATATATGACATTGTTATGCTGCATTGGTCCATCCTAAATAGTGAAAGGCTATTGCAGTCTCCCAATACAGATCTCTTGTCCTTTCAGCTGTATCAGTAGTCATAATATCACACTTTATTGATTTAACTCGATTTACTTCATAATCTCTACTCCAATGAAGCCCTGAATGTTCAGTCATTTATTTGAGGCTGCTATCAGTAGATTCTTGTTATTTAGCCGTCAATGAGGGTTAGGGGGTTTTCGCAATTCCACCAATAATATTGAACATGAGAGCTGAACCAAAGGGCTGCATGCAATTCCCTTGTTTATTATGCTAATCTGCTTGTTTTTCCTGGACCTTTCAGTGTTGGTGGTAGCTTTTACTATGGAATTTGATCCTCCACTGAATTAAAAGAACAACATCTTCTGATTTCTGTAACTGATACGGTCCGCTGTATGTTTCCTTCTGCCTTATTTCCCTTCGGTTAAATGCAGCAAAAACGATATTGTTGGAAATGAATTTATTGACCATTAATTGGTTCAAACATCAATGCTGACGACTTGCTGTGTCTAAAACAGGAAGAGGTGATGCCCCTGGAGCTTCCCGATTCGGATGATGATGAGGAGGAGGATGAGGATGATGAATGCGAGGAAGAGGTTGACATGGACAGTGATCTCGAGGGCAAAAGAGAGGATGGTCAGTGCTGTGCTGTGATGTTATCGAATTCTGTATAATGCATCATGGAACTAATTTATTTTGCAAACTTTAGCCTGGCCTGAGGCATTTGCAGAAATATTGCCATGTTCCATTACTATTAATTAAGAATAATCGACGTGCAACGTTACTGCTGCAAATGCTGAATCGGTTTCTTTGCAGTAAGACTGATTGTTGCTTCACTCTTTCTCCTCCAGGCCTCCCCAGCGCTTTGTCCTGGGGACAGAGGAAGAAATCGTACTACCAGACCGACTACGTTGATGAGATTCCTCGTAAGTTCTGTAACTTGCCATCTTCAGCGGGGGGAGGGAGACGGGTTTCTTCCTTATGTTGCTTGCATGGATGTATTTGTGGTTTTGAAATGCACGGGGTCAACAGCATTGATCCCTGTCCTCAGAATGAACACAAGATGTGACAATTCCATTTTAGATAGTGTTTTTCAAGACCGATGCCTTTGGTATTTTAGCAAGATAGTCAGACTTTTGTGTTTTGTTTTAATGTGCTTTAAGTCAGGCTTGTCTGTGAGTGGCACTGTGGCAATGCTCTGACCTAGTCTGGATTCACTCTTTGGTGTTCTTTGACAGCAGTTTAGGAATTGTATTTCCTCCCTTTCAACATGAAAATCCTGGGTGGAAAGTTTAAAGGCTTGAGCTTTTGTACACAACTATCTTGTGAGAAGGTATGAGTACTTGCAAGGAGATGCAAACATGTATTGTGGTCTGACTTGGCATTTGCTGTTGACACACTTGCAGGTGGAAAGAAACAGGCAGAAGCTCTGGCAGAGGTTGAAGAGGAGGAACTCGAAGCCATAAACATTCAGAAACGACTGGCTGAGGATCTGTCAGAGGATGACTTTGGCCTCGACCTTCTTCAGGTAACGACCAGGGTGTGTGTGTGTGTGTGGAGGTGCAGAAGTAGCCTTTGCACCAGATTGCAAATGCCCAAGTAATTTGTGGTTATTATTACTGGGATTGGCTTCCTGTCTTTTCCTGGCGCTCCACTCCAATAGCTCCGTGCCAACTTATTTTTGAGATAATTCAGTAATGTTTGTCCTCTAGATGTAGTGGTGGTGCTCTCACTTTTAAAATTCATATTGGTTTAAGGCAATCCTGGTTCTGTGTGATTAAACTTGCCAGTCCAGCAGGAGAGGCCAGATTATCGGCCTTTCCTGTGTTGTGGCCCTCTTACTTACAGTTACTGATCCTCCCATTCTGAAATATACACTTATGGATATGTTGGGTATTTTCATTATTGTCCTTCGCACCTTATATCCGCGTGCTTTTGCAATATTTGAAGAGTTGTAAGCTATGATTCATTTTACAGAAGCAATGCTGTTTTTGGCTCTAATATGTTCTTTTGGTTTTGAACTACAAATTCATTCTGCCATGGACTGACTGACTTCAATGATCCTTTGCATATCTATCCAAAACAGATATTTGTTTTCTCCCCCAACCCATCTTTTCTCAACTGCAATTGACATGCGCACATACAATTATGTTCTAATGCAATCAATGTTGTCTTCACTGCTGGTTCTGACACATATCCAAGACGGGGTAATCAGCGATGGTAACCTCTGACTGCTAGCAATCTTGGAACATTTTCATGGATTCGGGTAACAATGTTTTCTGCCAACTTGTGCACGATGAAACAGGGATGAAGTACGTACAGGTCTGCTGATCACTCGCATGTCTTTCTCAAAAGAAGGTCCGCAGGTTTATTTATTTATTCTCCATTCTTATGTGGAGTTTTCTCATCCTAGACATTTGCCCAAGAACGGGAAGCAGAGAAAGATTCTGGAAAGGACCTGAAAATTAAAAAAGATTTGAATAAAATGTCCCAGAAAGAGAAGATGAAACTGCTGAAGAAAGAGTCACCTGAGCTACTGGAACTCATGCAGGATTTCAGGGCAAAGGTCAGCTAAATCTCTAACATTACTCATGTTTATTCAACTCTTTTTAGTGTTTTCTTAAGATTAGATGCCACATATATAAGGTTGAAAATTCATAAATTACAGGCGCAATAGAATAGTGCATTGTAATGTTCCAGAGGTAAAAATCTATTTTATTGGGTACTCATTTCTAAACCACAAAGAATATTAGAATATTGAACAGTACAGGACAGGAACAGGACCATTGTTCCCGATGTTGGGGAAGTCCAGAACAAGGGGTCACAGTTTAAGGATAAGGGGGAAATCTTTTAGGACCGAGATGAGGAAAACATTTTTCACACACAGAGTGGTGAATCTCTGGAATTCTCTGCCGCAGAAGGTAGTTGAGGGCCAGTTCATTGGCTATATTTAAGAGGGAGTTAGATGTGGCCCTTGTGGCTAAAGGGATCAGGGGGTATGGAGAGAAGGCAGGTACAGGATACTGAGTTGGATGATCAGCCATGATCATATTGAATGGCGGTGCAGGCTTGAAGGGCCGAATGGCCTACTCCTGCACCTATTTTCTATGTTTATATGTTTGGCCTAACATGACGCCGATACATGAAATATTATTTCGTTGATGGAAATCGTGTTTTCTGATGAAGATTTACTGAGATTTTATGGTAGTAGTGCACATTAGTTCCTCGTTAGATATCAAGTCTCATCTGATGCATGAATAGAAGTTAATGTTTCCAAATTAAATTATGTTGTTTAGCTGATCGACCACTGGATAAGAGGCGGCCACTTAACATATTGTGTATTAATGTAGGAGGATGCAAAGACAATGAATTAAGACAAACAATTGAATTTAAGCAAACCGTACAAACATTGGCATCGAGGGAACTAGGGAATTGGTTATTTTGTTATCGGGGGAAACCTATAGTCGCATTTTTCTTTATATTCTTTTCAGAAAACCTTGTTTTTGCACAGAAAAACTGAAGGATAAAAGATGAATTGATTTTCTTGGCTTCAGGAAAGCACAGATTTGACATCGCTGCTCAGTTTATAGTTCTTCACAAAATAAAAAAATCTTAAAGGTAGACAAAAGTGCTGGAGAAACTCAGAGGGTGCAGCAGCATCTATGCAGCGAAGGAAATAGGAAACGTTGCCTATTTCCTTCGCTCCATAGATGCTGCTGCACCCGCTGAGTTTCTCCAGCACTTTTGTCTACCTTCGATTTTCCAGCGTCTGCAGTTCCTTCTTAAAAAATCTTAAATCTTGATAGCACAAAACAAAAGCTTTTCACAGTACCTTGGTACATGTGATAAATTAAACTGAACTTAAATGTGAACATGGATAAGAATGAAAGATAAATGTCAACTTTTTTTTCTTTTGATCGATTGCCATAGCGATTTGTCACAATATATTTCTTAAATATGAAAGTGCTGCATAGTGATGGTTTAGACAAGTTTTTTCTTTTTTTTCCCCCCCTTTGCGCAAAATAATTGAGGTTTGCAATTGTAGAACTATTTCCCATTGCGAGTCACCTTGGAAGGAAGAAAGTGGAACCTTTTCTGTTTTAGTTACTTGTAGTTTGTTTAGTTTATTGTCACGTGTACCGAAGTACAGTGAAAAATTTTAGGATTAGTTTAGAGATACAGCGAGGAAACAGGCCCCTCGACGCGCCGACCAGCGATCCCCGTACACTAACACTATCCTGCGCACACACGCTAGGGACAATTTACAATTTTACTGAAGCCAATTGGCCTACAAACCTGTACGTCTTTGGAGTGTGGGAAGAACCTGGAGAAAACCCACGCAGGTCAAGGGGGGAAAACGTGCAAACTCCGTACAGACAGCACGTAGTAGTCGGGATCGAACCCAATCCTAAGGCAGCAACTCAACCGCTGCACCACCGTGCGTTTTAAGTTATTCTGCCAAGTAAAACAATTTCTGATTAATCTTGCAGCTTGTGGAATTGAGGGATGAGTTGCAGCCACTGATGGAGACTGTACAGAGTGGCAGGATCCCAGCAGGAAAGGTATGATGAGAAGACAAACACGTTGTGTGACAGGGCGGGGATGGGAGGTGTGAGGTGTGACCGGATCATATTGTGAATTTTGTTTACTTCACAGGACGCCCAGTATGTGCAGACAAAGTACCATCTGTACCTGAAGTAAGTTTATTTGCTGTAACAAGAGAATCTGTGCCCTTTGCGGGACACGATGAACAGGGAGATTGAGGAGCTGCCTATTGTCCAGTCTATTAGCCATTCACCACGTGGTGAAATTAATTAACTGATAAGTTAGAAATTGAAACCTCTGTTGGACTTGTGATCGTAAGAGTGTCTGTGCCATTAACATTTGTTAGCAAGATGTTCATGTGAGTTTTGTATGACTGGCAATTGGCACAGTGTATTGTTGATTAATATCAGTGGGACATTGTTCTTGTCTGTGACTGGCAGTTCTTACAAAGAACCATTGACAATCAGTCATTCCAGTGACCAGTTTCGTACAGACATGATATAGAATTGGATGTTCCACTGGTTCTTTAGGGATTGTCAGCCTGTGTGTTGGAATTAATGGATAAGGTGAGACTTTAATTGTTCTTAGAGCTTTTTATTATTATACTTTTATTTCAGTTTTTAATTATTTCTAAACTGTTCTTAATGAATTTATTAATTTTATTTACATCAACTTTTTAATTTCTCCAAATGTCATTTAAAAACCATTATAGTCCATTCGCACAACAAACTCTGCCTCTCGTCATATCTTGGTGTCAAAAATGGTCAGGCCATTCCTTGGGCAGGGCTTCCACACTCTGCTATCTAAGGCCTTGTGCCCTCCAGAGTGTACAGTGGTGCAGAGGTAGATTTGCTACCTTACAGCGCCAGACATCCGGGTTCGATCCTGACTGCAGGTGCTGTCTGTACGCAGTTTGCACGTTCTTCCTGTGACTGCGTGAGTTTTCACCGGGCGCTCCGATTTCCTCCTGCACTCCAAAGACGCACAGGTTTGCAGGTTAATTGGCTTCTATAAGTTGTAAAATTGTCCCTAGTGTGTAGGATAGAGTTGGTGTGACCGCTAGTCAGCGCGGACTCAGTGGGCCGAACGGCCTGTTTCTGCGCTGTATCTCTAAAGTAAAGTGTGGATGGCCATTGAGTTTGTGCCAGTTGAAGGTGGTCGGGTGGTAGACACAAAGCTGGAGTCACTCAGCGGGACAGGCAGCATCTCTGGAGAGAAGGAATGTGTGACGTTTTGGATTCGGGACCCTTCTTCAGACTCGGGGTCTCGACCCGAAACCTCACTCATTCCTTCTCTCCAGAGACGCTGCCTGTCCAGCTGAGTTACTCCAGCTTTGTGTGACTACTGTTGGTTTAAACCAGCATCTGCAGTTCCTTCTCACACAAATAAAAAATGGGGATCTCCTGTACAATATCTGAGTTTTACATTTAGTAAACAATCAGAACTGTGAAGTACTGTACTGAAACAAAAAACTAGTGTTCCCTTGGTAATGAAATGTGTCTGATCTGTAGCTACTGCACAAACATCAGTTTTTACCTGGTATTGAAGGCAAAACGTATTCCAGTTCAGAACCATCCAGTGATCGAGAGACTACTCACCTACAGAAATGTGAGTATTGTGCAACTGAACCATGCCAAGTTCAGTCTGAAGAAGGGTTTCGGCCCGAAACGTCGCCTATTTCCTTCGCTCCATAGATGCTGCTGCACCCGCTGAGTTTCTCCAGCATTTTTGTGTACCCAAGGTCATTGTTGTTTTTTTACCTATTTGTGATTGCGTTCCCCTGAAACCCTTTGCCTTGGATTCATTTCTCCAGGGAACTGTTGCACTACAATGCTGAGAACTATATTCTGCATCCTGTATCTTCCTGTTTAAGAAGGAACTGCAGATGCTGGAAATTCGAAGGTAGACAAAAATGCTGGAGAAACTCAGTGGGTGCAGCAGCACCTATGGAGCGAAGGAAATGGGCAACGTTTCGGGACGAAACCCAAAGGGTTTCGGCCCGAAACGTTACCCATTTCCTTTGGGATTCGGGACGAAACGTTGTCTATTTCCTTTGCTCCATAGATGTTGCTGCACCCGCTGAGTTTCTCCAGCATTTTTGTCTACCTTCCTGTATCTTCCTCTTTGCTCTTATTGTACTTGAGTTTGAACTGATTTGTATCTATGTATGATCTATTTGGATCTATTTGGATAGCATGATTTCCACAGCCTTCTGGCTAAAGAAACTCCTCGTCTCCATTCTGGCCACTGATTAAGACTAGCCTGGAGTTGCTTGTCTTTATTAGTTAGTTGCGTTGTCTCTCCTTGCCCAACCCACTCTGGACATCCCCTGGACATATTAATTTCATGAGATGGTTCAAGTTGGGTAAGATTACTGACAATCCTGATTGCTGCTGTGTGAGGTTTTTGGTCAAATAATATCTAAATTATGCTAACTAGCAGAAGGTTGACAACGTGTGTTTTCTCCCTCCAGCTAATCAATGACCTGCTTGTAGTGGATACGCAACTTACATCTGATATCCAGCAGCAGTTAAGCCTGACTAATCAAGAGCTTAAATCTGTTACTGGTAAAGATCAAAATATCTCCAAACTGAAGAAAAAGCCACCTCAGCTGAGTAAACAACTAAAAACTGATCAAAGACCAAAAGAAAAGGCAAGTATAGAAGGGTCTGCTGTACAGGTCCACCACCATTTATTTATTTTTTTCTCTTTTCCCTCGGGCATCCTTGGTTCCAGAGCCTTTCTGGATTATCCGTTTTGCCGGACTATCGGTGATCTCAGCCCCTGAGAGGAGTCCAATGATCCACTGGACGGCCTGCAAATTCAGCATCTGAAGTCGGCTACAGGTTCCAGAGCCCCAGCCATAGGAGGCAAATTTGACCTCCCCCCCCCAACCAACCCAATCATTTCTTTCTCACTTGTCACAGGGAGTGTTAGCTAAAAGTGTACAGTGTATAAAAGTATACATAGTCTAGTCATGTTGGTATCAAGAGCAAAGAAAACTGCCATTAAAACTAATTGTACACGATACAGTGGAAAAGTAATTGTACTAATGGGAGACTGCTTCAGGGTTCTGGAGCATTCTTATCGAGTCCACACACAAGATTAGAAGTTGTTCAGCCAGAGCTGAACACACTTCTTGGCATCTGCATACAATGGTGTCTGTCTTGTCGCTTCTTGTGTGTGGTGGTGGAAAGATTGGTGAAAACAGGGCTGTGACATGAAAGCTCTTTCCTTGACCCCATCCGCACCATTAATCCAGAGCCTTTAGTTTTAATCACACTTGAAATTGGGGCATTCAAATTCAGTTCGCTATCAGTAATGGTAAACTCAAAGTTGTTGGACTTTGTAGAAATGCAAGTAGTTCATTAGTGTTCCATCTTTACCCAGTTTGGCTTGTGTCTCTCTGGTGGGTGAATCTCAGCTACCCTCTGAAATGACCGAGCAATGTCTACTTCAAGACCAATTGGGAATTAATGCCGATCTTCCTTGCAATACGCACGATCTATAATTTTAAATGAAAAAAAAAAATCAAAAGTTTGGATACAAGGCTAGGAAGTGGTAGTCTCAATTTACAATTATAACATGAATTGGAAATATTAAAATGATTTTCTCCAAGTTAAATGTTAAATTGGGGATCTTTCTCTCGAATTGCTTTGCAAGGATATGTTCTTGTGCCTTTCCACATGTTCCTGAGTATATGGGATTAATGTTTTAATATAGGTCGTGGGCAAAGATTTGAAATATGATATGGTTAATGAAGCAGGCATCCCGTATCATAAAGAAATGAAGGGGATTCTATCCCAGAAGAGAAAAATAATGGAAGAGGACAGGTATGGCTTGTTTATGTGTGTACTCCAGCACTTTATCTCTTTTTGTGAGCCGGCATCTGCAGTTCCTGTGTCTCCCCAATGTGGAAAGCATTATATGTATAACATGAGTCTCACACAGTCAAAGCCACTGGCAAATTGACTCCAGAGCAGATGAATGGCTATGACAGACAAATGCAGTGGTTGAAAATGGATTTTCAAAATGATATTAACAAGATATCAAAGGTTTCATTTCATTAGAATAAAGACTATGGAACTCGTGTGTAATTTAAAAAAAAAACGAAGAGAAAATTAGAGAGAAAACTGCTCCGGATGTTTGGAACGTAACTATCTCACAACATTCAGAACTGGGACTGTTTTGTCCACTGTGTTATTGGTGGTCACAATTGTGGACCGTGCTAAAAAGCCATGCATTGTAATCTGCAAACCCACTTTGTTTTTAAATCATTTTATGAATGGAGTAAACTACAACCTTTTTCCGTTTTCTAATTTATACACAATTCTCCAGTTTGATTCTATGGTGAGGCTGCAACTGCAGCGCATCAGAGAAAGAACCGAGTTAGAAAAAATGGAAAAATAGAAAAAGGAAATAATTAATTTATTCTATTAGAATTTAGTTTCCTTTTAAATTCAAGTTTCTCATTGGTAATTGTCTCGGTTCCTTTAATTTGGAGATCCTACCTGCTTAAGTGTTTTTGAGCTTGGGAAGAAGTTTTGTTCTCATTCAATAATGTGTTGATTTGCTGCCCACATGCGGACAAAAATATCAGCCAGTTGATAAGCTACAGAATTCCAGAAACATTTTTGCTGGGAGGGTAAATTCCGTTTTTTAATATCCTGTCCTACTCGTTTCTCCAGAAGTGGCAACGTTAAGACGTCGGTGCTCCACGCCTGAATACTTGCGTCCCAATCCTTTAATAATGGGTTTTATGTTTCAGTAATGAGAACACTGCTGTGGTACACACGGTGCTTGGTGCAGAAGAAAAAAGAAAGATCACTTATCAGGTATCTATCTTGTTTTAATATATTTTAGTTTGCTTTTTTTTTTTTTTTTGCTTTGGGGCTATTCTAAACTTTTTTTTTCTGAGTCCATCTTGACCTTTTTATATATTAAAAAAAGAGTAGTTCCTTAAGTTTGTTAATTGAGATCGATCATTCACTTTTTTTTAAGTTAGTCATAATCTGAAATTACTGAAACCGATTTATTTATTTTTTAGAACCTCCAATTCCTACCGTCCTAATGTTCTCAGTAGCAAATGTGCATCGTGACATCTGGTTCATTTCCTCCCTCTGCCCCCGGCAGAATATTGAACCTGTGCCCTGGCGATAGAATGGTAACACACCATGCATTCAGTGTCAGATTGACAGTACCATGCGGCCTAATGATTCCTCCACTTGCTGCCTCTGTCTTTCACTAGAATGTCCACCCATGTAACATTGTGAATAAACACAGGCTGCAGACTGGCCATCTGCTGAGTTTCAGTTCGATTAGTTGGACATTGTTTTGGATAGCTTTGCACAGAATATTTTATTAAAATAAAAGAATCGGTTATAGAGTCTGACAGCGTGGAAACAGGCCCACAGTGGCCAACATGTCCCACCTGCCTGTGTTTGGCTCTTGTCCCTCTAACCTGTCCTATTCATGTACTTGTCTAATGTTTCTTAAACGGTGCAATGGTCGCGGCCTCAACTACCTCCTCTGGCAGATCATTCCATACGACCACCATTCTTTGTGTGAAAATGTAACCCCTCGGATTCCTGTTAAATATTTTCCCCCCCCTCGCCTTAAACCTATGTCCTCTGGTTCTCGATTTCTCCGACTTATTGCAACCATGTGTGACAAAACTTTCTCCGGCCCACAGATGGCCAAGAATAGAGGTCTGACACCCAGGAGGAAGAAGATTGATCGTAATCCTCGTGTCAAGCACAGGGAGAAGTTCAGGCGAGCCAACATCCGACGGAAGGGTCAGGTAAGTGAAGTAGTTGGTATCAAGGGTTATCAATGTCCTATCAACATTT
Organism: Leucoraja erinaceus; assembly: GCF_028641065.1. Classification (NCBI taxonomy): domain Eukaryota; kingdom Metazoa; phylum Chordata; class Chondrichthyes; order Rajiformes; family Rajidae; genus Leucoraja; species Leucoraja erinaceus. Next base: position 2,773,322 of record NC_073406.1, on the reverse strand, counting down.
GAAGTGTGGCTCTGAGTCTCCCATGCGAGTTAGAAACGTAGGAGTTTCGGCCCTTCAAGCCAGCACAGGCCCTTCAGAGATACAGCGCAGAAATAGGCCATTCGGCCTACCGAGTCCATGCCGACCAGCGATCCCCGCACACCAGGGGCAATTTACAATTCTACCAAGCCAATTAACCTACAAATCTGGACTTCTTTGGAGTGTAGGAGGAAACCAGAGATCCTGGAGAAAACCCACACAGGTCATGGGGAGAACGTACAAACTCCATACAGACAGCTCCCGTAGTCGGGATCGAACATGGTTCTCTAGTGCTGTAAGGCAGCAGCTCTATGGCTGCGCCACCGTGCCTTTCCGTGTTCTTATAGAAATGTCAAAGTAGGGTTTTATTTCAGATTACCCCCAAATTTAAAGGCATATAAACCCACAGTATGTTTCTCAGTGAGATCTTGCTTAATGTCACCTTGTATACTTTGCCTTTGCAGGTGCGTGAGGTCCGGAGAGAGGAACACCGATACGGTGGTGAGCTGTCGGGTATCCGGGCTGGAGTTAAGAAGAGCGTCAAGCTTCATTGATCTTATCATTGAGGATCAAACATCTTCAACCTGGAAATTAATGGATCACCTACTCTGCCTCTAAAGTATTTCGTTTTTTTTATGAAATACTTTTTTTACTGTTTGCAAATTGTTAGTAAAACTGATGTACCAACTAATGGACTCGCACATAATGTAATTACAAACTATTAAATTATATAGTGTATTCAATTGTATGTTCTCTTCCTTGTGAGCTAGTACCTAGAAAGGTCAATACACTTGTTTATCTAGTGTATGGGTGAACCAATTAATTTTCCTCCGTCTGAATATTGCAGATATCAACAATGCAAAGTCCCTTAAATTAAATGATGCATTCATTCAAATTTTGCAGTGCTCAATAGTTGACGATGTCCGAAAGTTGTTTTAACTTTTTCAATTTGCCGTTTCATACATCATGGAAAGTGGCCCCTTGGCCCAAACTGACCAAGATGACCCCTCTATACTTGTCCCACTTGCCTGTGTTTGGCCCATCTCGTTATAATCTTTTCCTATCCATGTAACTGCCAAAATGTTGATAGTACCAGCCTCAGCTGGCAGCTCGTTACATATACCCACCAGCTTTTGTGGAAAAAATTGCTCCTCGGGTTCCTATAAAAACGTTCTTCTTTCAACTTAAACCTATGTCCGCTAGTTCTTGATCTGCTGCTCTGGGTAAATGACTGTGCATTTTTACCCCATCTTTTCCCTCATGATCTTGATCATCCCTCATCCTCCAAGGAATAAAGCCCTAGCCTGCTCAACCACCCACCATAGCTCAGGCTTTTGAATCCTGGCAACATTCTTGTAAATCTTCTCTGCATTCTTCCAGCTTCCATCCTTCCTGTAACAGGGTGACTAAAACGGAACATATTGCTCCAATGTCTTGTACAACTGCAACATAACATCCCAACCTCTATACTCTGACTTTCCAAAATACAACACCTCACACTTATCTGTATGAAACTCCATTAACCATTCCTCGGCCCACCTGTACAACCGATCAAGATCCTGCTGCAAATTTTGATAACCATCTTCACTATCTACTATGCTACCCACTTTTGTTATCTGGAAAACACCTATTAATCATGCCTTGTACATTCTCACCCAAATCTTTGACATAATCCACAGCAGCAAAACCTGGCACCACTAGTCACAGGCCTCCATCCAGTCTTTCAAGTCTGCCAGCTCTCCCTGGATCCCATGCGATCTAACCTTCCAGAGCACCCTACCAAATACCATATAGACAATGGCTACAGCTTTGCCCTCATCAACGTTTTTAGTTACTTCAAAAACTCCAATCAGATTTGTGATACATGTTCTCCCACATATTAAACAATGCTGACTATCCCTAATCAGCCTGTCTATCCAGAGCCAAGCCCTTCTTAAATAGAGGCACAACATTAACCATCCTCCAGTCTTCTAGCACCTCACCTGTATCTAATGATGATTAATATATCTCAACCAGTGCATATCACCAGTTGAGAATCATCAGAACTTGGCATAATAAAATTATACTTGTGCTTTTAAAAAGTTGAGTTTTGGAGATTAATTTAGCAACATGGCATCTTTAAATCAATGGTTAGTTGTGGACGGTTGTGCTGTCTTGTATGGATACGCTTCAAGTGAGCTGAAGTTGAATTAAGGATACTAAACAAAATGTTATTCTTCCTCCCCCTCCCCAGTCCATACCTCCTCTGTACTATCTTAACAATCTGTCTTGGTGCACTCACTTCAACTAACATTAAAAACTCAAAGATGAGGAAAGATTGCAATGAATGGATAGGAATGTTTTAATTTCACCCATTTAAACTGAATGCAAATTAAATACAACTGTGATATGTAATGACAATAATTAAATTGCAAAAATATACAATTGCATTCAGCAAATCTACAACATTTCTAGCGTTTTGAGTATTGATACTATAAAATTCTGACAAGTTCACAACTTATTAACCCATTGTTTCACCGACTATATTAATATTTTTAATCCCATCCAATTATACTGGCGCATTCTAGTAATAAAAATACCAATATTGTGTTCCCTTTAGTCATGGAAAGTTTCACCTATTTACCAATAAAATGCCACGTTGCTTTTTATCAGGCGGAACTTCTTAAGCGTGGCTTCTGATTGCTTTTAGTGTTAGCCTAGGTCACGTTAATTTTAAATTTGTTTTAAAAAAAACATTAAGCAGAACGCCTGGTCGCCCAGATGACATTGTTCACATTTACAAGATTTCATTATCTAGTTCCATAACTTCAGCAGCTTTTTATTTCATACAGCTTTTCCATGGTAACTCATCCCCCGTCTACTTACGTGGGACTTTTGCTCTTTTCTATAAAATTAGTGTGGCATTCGCTCAAATGCTTCACAATTTTCTCTTCAATTTCATGGTGTTGCTGCACTTCGTTCTCTGAAAGTTTTATATCAACCTGAGAGTCCTCGGTGACGATGAGAACGTACACCCTCCGCGTTTCAAGTGTATTGGCGACAACAACCTGGTGTCTGTAAGTTGCTAAAGCTTTGCGAGCTCGAGCGAGCAGCTGTGATGAATCCGTCTCAAGCTTGAAGGATGTGACAAATGCTTGAGGAGCCCAGTCCTTCACTAGAGGAGTCAGCATCTTGGGAACCATTTGCATACTTAGCTAAAACAAAATACAAGAAAGATGTTTCAATGTCCATGCCTTCCATTACATTACAATATTTTTCGGAAAATGGTTTGTTGCATCTCAGTGTTAATCTTTTCTTAAACTTAAGAGGTAGTCCAACTGGAAATGAAAACTCGTATAAATTCAATCCAAGTTGTCAATGTTATCAAGGTGTAGGAATTTTGCCTCTTGCATATGGACTCAGTGGGCTGTTCTGTGCATGCTGTACTGACTGGGGTGATTGTGCTTATGTACAGGGATAGTCTTGCTAAAATGTAGATGACTGTACATGGTACACATGACAATAAAGAATCCATTGAACCATTCCTATTCATAATCTCTTAACTATATCAGATGTAGTCAGACGCTCACATCACCTGCAGAGGGTTAGCCCCCGACTGAATTTTGTGCTCGGGCATCTCTGACGCGGGAATGAAGAAATCCGACACAGCTGCTGCGAGGTAGAACATGGCTTTTGGTCCTATAAAAAAAAATAATGGCATACCACAGGTTATCCAGTATACTCCTGACCTGCATATCAGCAGAGTAGTTGTGAAAATTAGTCTTCATTCTACTAAATAACTCCCACAAGTTATTGACATTTGTTCTCTGTTCAGCACCTTATTTTCAGCATCAGTTCATTGAAGCTCATAGTCTGAACCAACATCAAAGGAAATACATAACAATTTTAATCACATCTGGCTGGTGAAAATGCTTTAATGTAACACTTGTTAGTGCAGCAATACGTCCTTTCAGTGGTAATGCATATCAAATGAAAAGTAGAATGCAATAATCCATATTCAAATTGGAAATTGCAAAAAACCTCATCAAATATCACCTACTTTAGACCAGACTAAGTGCTATTTCACTCTTAATATCCACCCGTTTTAATGAGTCATCAACTGGTCTATGAAAGCGTTGCAGGTCTGATATCACAAGAATATTATTGCCAACAGCACGTCCTTATTTTATTCATAAACATATGATGCTTTATATAATACTCTAGGTGTCTCGACCTGAAATGTCACCCATTCCTTTGCTCCAGAGAACCTGTCTGACTCCCTGAGCTACTCCAGCGGGGTGGAAGATTGCAACCTTCACGTGGTCCGCCCTGTTTTGACTAATGTAATCAACTCGACGTGCACAAACGGAAGATCAAATAGAACAAGTTGTCCAACAACTTTAGGCTGTGCACGCCACACGAAAGAAGAAGAAGTTACTCCAGCGTTTTGTGTCTATCTTCCTTCTTGCACAACTAGAATGTCTCCGCCTACATTCTATCTTTGTACCGCCCCCTCCCCTGACATCAGCCTGAAGAAGGGTCTCGACCCGAAATGTCACCCATTCTTTCTCCAGAGATGCTGCCTGTCCCGCTGAGTTACTCCAGCATTTTGTGTGTACCACAACTAGTTGTCCTGAACTACTATCTTCCTCATTGGTGACCTTCAGACTATTTTTGATCGGACTTTACTGGCTTTATCTTGCACTAAACATTATTCCCTTATCATGTATCCTCGGTGTAAACCAGCATCTGCAGTTCCTTGTGAATGATGTGTAGGCAGGAACTGCAGATGCTGGTTGAAACTGAAGATAGAAACAAATAAAAAGCTGGAGTAACGCCATGGGTCAGACAGCATCTCTGCCGAAAAGGATAGGTGATGTTTTAAGTCAGAGCCCTTCTTCAGACTCGTACATATATACATATATAGTGGCTCTTGGTCTGAAGAAGGATCTCGACCCAAATCGTTACCTATTCCTTTTCTCCAGCGATGCCGCCTGACCCGCTGAGTTATTCCAGCACTTTGTGTCTATCATCGGTTTAAACCACCATTTGCAGTTTCTTGCGAATGGTGTGTAGGAAGGAACTGTGGATCTAATTTACACCAAAGATATATGATAAGGGATTGAGAGGGAACGATCAGCCATGATTGAAAAGCGGAATAGACTCGATGGATTGAATAGCCTAATTCTGCTCCTATGACTTATTTTGAACTTTCTATCTTCACTTTAAACCAGCATCTTCAGTTTACATCTTCAGTGTAAACTAGCATCCACAGTTCTTTCCTACACATCATTCCCAAGGAGCGGGGTGGGAGATTGCAACCTTCACATGGTCCACCCTGTTTCGGCCAATGCAATCAACCCGGCGTACACAAACAAATAGAACAAGTTGACTTACAACTTTAGCTTGTGCACGCCACAAACAAGAAGATTCACAAGGAACTGCAGATGCAGGTTTACACTGAAAATGCATGATCATGGAATTAACGTTTAGTGCAAGATAAAGCCAGTAAAGTCCGATCAAAGATAGTTAATCCGCAGAGCCACTGCAGCTTTTTTGGGGATAGACACAAAAAGCTGGAGCAACTCAGCGGGACAGGCAGCATCTCTAGAGAGAAGGAATGGGGTGACATTTGGGGTCGAGACCCTTCTTCAGACATGAGGATATAGTCAAGTCGTCAAAAGAGTTTATTGTCATGTGTCCCTGATAGGACAATTAAATTCTTGCTTTGCTTCAGCACAACAGAACATAGTAGGCATTGACTACAAAACATAGAAACATAGAAAATAGGTGCAGGAGTAGGCCATTCGGCCCTTCGATCAATGTGTCCATGGACCATTATATACGTAAATACACACATGCATAAATAAACTGATAAACTGATAAACAGATCATGAATGTTCAGAGTTTATAGACACAAAAGGCTGGAGTAACTCCGGGGGTCAGACGTGAAGAAGGGTCTCGACCCTAAACGTCACCTATTCCTTCTGTCCAGAGATGCTGCCCGTTCCGCTGAGTTATTCCAGCTTTTTTGTGTCTACTTCTCCTGTTTAAACCAGCATCTGCAGTTCCTTCCTGCAGCGTTTTTTGGGGGGGGTATCCTTATAACCATATAACATTTACAGCACGGAAACAGGCCATCTCGGCCCTTCGAGTCCGTGCCGAACAATTATTCTCCCCTAGTCCCATCTACGTGCACTCAGACCATAACCCTCCATTCCTTTCCCGTCCATATAACTATCCAATTTATTTTTAAATGATAAAATCGAACCCGTCTCCACCACTTCCACTGGAAGCTCATTCCACACAGCTACCACTCTCTGAGTAAAGAAGATCCCCCCTCATGTTACCCCTAAACTTCTGTCCCTTAATTCTCAAGTCATGTCCTCTTGTTTGAACCTTCCCTACTCAGATTCAGATTCAATTTTAATTGTCATTGTCAGTGTACAGTACAGAGACAACGAAATGCATTATCTCAGTGGGAAAAGCTTGTCCACATCAACTCTGTCTATCCCTCTCATCATTTTAAAGACCTCTATCAAGTCCCCCCTTAACCTTCTGCGCTCCATCCTTGTGGATGATGTTAGCCTACCGTTGTGGTGGAGGGCCTGGGCAGCCGCCCTGAGCAGGTACAGGTAGTCGGACAAGGTGCTGAACTCGAGGGGCAGGAGGAGTCCGGCCTCCCTGACGGCGGCGTAGCGCTGCAGCGTTGGCACGATGCCGGGCAGCGCGGCCTGGTCAGCCTCCACCCTCCAGCAGCCGGTGCCGGCGTCGAGCACGGCCTTCAGAGCGTCCAGCAGGTTGAGGCCCGAGTAGCGGCGGGAGAAGGGGAAGAGGGAGCGCTGCCGGTGCAGGAAGACCACGGCGTAGCCGAGCTGGAGGAAGTGCTCGGCGGACACGGCGCCTCGCCAGCCGCTGCTGAAGTTGTCGAGGTAGCGCACGGTGCGCGACTCCAGCGGCACCTTAGTTCCCCCCGAGGTGACCAGCACCAGCCGCCTGCTCTGCTCCGCATGCTGCGCCGCGAACTCGCCCAGCGCCCGCACCGAGGCGGCCGCGTTAGGCGGCGGCGCGCAGTCCGAGAAGAACTGGTCCCATTCCGGCCCGTCCTCAGCCTCCGCCTCCGCCGCCATGACAACCCGTCCCGCCTCAATCTCCGTCCGCCGCCATGACAACCCGTTCCGCCTCAAACTCCGTCCGCCGCCGAAATATTCCCCTTGTGGAACGTTCCGCCCAAAGATCTTATAGCAGAGATTTGCTCTTATAGCAGAGATTTGCTCTTATAGCAGAGATTTGCAGAGATTTCCTTCGCTCCATAGACTCCACAGTTTCTCCAGCTTTTCTGTGTGATCTTATAGCAGAGATTTGCTATAAGATCTTTGGTTCCGCCAGCCGCAAGGCTTGCAGAGAGTGACATAGAAACATAGAAAATAGGTGCAGGAGTAGGCCATTCGGCCCTTCGAGCCTGCACCGCCATTCAATAAGATCATGGCTGATCATCCAACTCAGTATCCTGTACCTGCCTTCTCTCCATACCCCCTGATCCCTTTAGCCACAAGGGCCACATCTAACTCCCTCTTAAATATAGACAATGAACTGGCCTCAACTACCCTCTGTGGCAGAGAGTTCCACAGATTCACCACTCTCTGTGTAAAAAATGTTTTCCTCATCTCGGTCCTAAAAGATTTCCCCCTTATCCTTAAACTGTGACCCCTTTGTTCTGGAGACAGACAGAGTCCTGGAGTAACTCGTGTTTAAGAAGGAACTGCAGATGCTGGAAAATCGAAGGTACACAAAAATGCTGAAGAAACTCAGCGGGTGCAGCAGCATCTATGGAGCGAAGGAAATAGGTAACGTTTCGGAATGAAACGTTACCTATTTTCTTCGCTCATAAATGCTGCTGCACCCGCTGAGTTTCTCCAGCATTTTTGTGTACCCTGGAGTATCTTAGCGGGTCACAGAGTCCACACACACAGTGGCTCTTCGGCCCAACTTGCCCACACCGGCCAACAATGTCCTAGCTTCTGCAGGGTGTTGAATGCATCCTTGATAAGGAATGTAAGATAAGTGTACAGTAGTTTATTAAGGATATTTATTTGTATTATATTATGGAGGTGGGGCCTGGTTTGTTTTATTGTAGTGTAACATTATTATTTTTAAAATAATTTAATACATTTTTTGAATTAAAAAAAGCCTAGCTACATTATTCACACCTGCCTGCGCTTGGTCCAGATCCCATCCAAACCTGTCCCATCCATGTACCTGTCTACCTATGTACCATGTAGAAACATAGAAACATAGAAAATAGGTGCAGGAGTAGGCCATTCGGCCCTTTGAGCCTGCACCGCCATTCAATATAATCATGGCTGATCATCCAACTCAGTATCCTGTACCTGCCTTCTCTCCATACCCCCTGATCCCTTTAGCCACAAGGGCCACATCCAACTCCCTCTTAAATATAGCCAATGAACTGGCCTCAACTACCTTCTGTGGCAGAGAATTCCACAGATTCACCACTCTCAGTGTGAAAAATGTTTTCCTCATCTCGGTCCAAAAAGATTTCCCCCTTATCCTTAATCTATGACCCCTTGTTCTGGACTTCCCCAACATCGGGAACAATTTTCCTGCATCTAGCCTGTCCAACCCCTTAAGAATTTTGTAAGTTTCTATAAGATCCCCCCTTAAATTTTCTAAATTCTAGCGGGTACAAACCAAGTCTATCCAGTCCTGACATCTCATGGAATCAGTCTTGTGAACCTTCTCTGTACTCCCTCTATGGCAAGAATGTCCTTCCTCAGATTAGGAGTCCAAAACTGTACGCAATACTCCAGGTGTGGTCTCACCAAGATCCTGTACAACTGCAGTAGAACCCCCCTGCTCCTATGCTCAAATCCTATACTCCTATACTCAATGTACCATGTACCATGTACCTGTCTAACTATGTACCTGTCTATTCATGTACCAGCCTCAACTACCTCCTCTGGCAGGTCAGGATCAGGCAGCATCTCTGGAGGGAAGGAATGGGCGGTGTTTCGGGTTAAGACCCTTCTTCAATCACACTGTTCATTAGAAAGAAACACAGCAGAGGGAGGTTGTGTAGGAAGGAACTGCAGTATGTGTATATATATTTACACACTAAACTTTTTTTCTCGTTTATTATATTGTTTACAAGGTACTATGTTTACATATTCTGTTGTGCTGCTGCAAGTAAGATTCTATCTGGGACATATGACATAACACACGATTGACACACTTGCTCATTTAAACCGAAGATAAACACAAAATGCTGGAGTAACTCACCGGGACAGGCAGCATCTATGGTGGGAAGGAATGGGTGATGTTCCGGGTCGAGACGAAGGGTTCAGATTCAGTTCCACTATTGGCGTCCTTGTATCCCTGTCATTAGCACATCCTCCCCAGCCAACAATGGACCATTGTGGGCTCCACCCTTCCTGAGGTCATCTGGTGCCGGCCCTGTTTTGTTCTGGACTTCTCTATATTTCAGACCGAAGAAGGGTCTCGACCCAAAATGTCACCTATCCATGTTCTCCAGAGATGTTGCCTGACCCGCTGAGTTGCTCCAGCTCTTGTCTTGGTGTCTACCTTTGGTATAAACCAGCATCTGCAGCTCCTTCCTACACAGAGCTTTCAGACCTGATTGCAATTTCTATTCAAAGTCATTACAATGACACGTTGATATCAAAACGTTTAGATTTCCCCTTTAATAGTAGTTCTGATTTGTGTTGTGTTATTTAGGTATGTGAGGCACTAAGGAGTGCGGCAGGTTCAGGGACCGGAGGAAAGTCCCTAGCAACGTGTCCCAACTCCCTAGCAACGTGGCCCAAGTCTTTAGCAACGTGTCCCAACTCCCTAGCAACGTGTCCCCGTTCCCTAACAACGTGTCCCAACTCCCTAGCAACATGTAGCAAGTCCCTAGCAACTAGCAACGTGTCCCAAGTCCTTAGCAACTTGTCCTAACTCCCTAACAACGTGTAGAAAGTCCCTAGCAACGTGTCCCGTCCTTAGCAACGTGTCCCAAGTCCCTAGCAACGTGTCCCGTCCTTAGCAACGTGCAGCAAGTCCCTAGCAAGTCCCTAGCAACGTGTCCCGTCCTTAGCAACGTGCAGCAAGTCCCTAGCAACGTGTCCCGTGTCCCTAGCAACGTGTCCCGTCCCTAGCAACGTGTCCCTAGCAACGTGTCCCAACTCCTTAGCAACGTGCAGCAAGTCCCTAGCAACGTGTCCCAACTCCTTAGCAACGTGTCCCCGTTCCCTAGCAACGTCTGCCAGTCGTCAGTAAGGCCGCATTTGAGAAGCTGAGAGTGCTGCAGAAACGAGCTGACCTCCCGAGCTTTCGCCATGTTAAGTACTTCTGTTTATCCGCTTGCTAATCCCAAGGGGGTCACACTGGAGTGCGAGATGTGCCAAAAAACCGCCCATATTATGTGCTCCCGGTGCAGGGTGACTTATTACTGGTGAGTTGAGGCTTTCTTAAACTAGGTGGGCTGCTGACCAAACAGAAGTAGCTTTGATTTGTGATGTGTTATATTTATAACACATCTTTCTACCCTCCAGCCATCAGGCTATTAAGCACTAGGACCTCCAAAACTACATGGACTCGGGAGCATTGATTTTGTTTTTTTTGCATCATTATTATTTGTATTTATATGATTTATGAGTATGTGTGTGTGTGTGTGAACATATATATATATATATATCACCGAATATTGGAGGAACAACATCTCATATTTCATTTGAGCAGCTTATAACCCAGCAGTATGAATATTGATTTCTCTAACTTCGTAACCCTTGCTTTCTCTCTCTCTATGTCCCACCCCATCCTAGTTCTCCAGCCAGTTCCACTGTCCTCCTGATTAAATTTTACTGATTGTATGCCTCGTTGTCATCTTCCCCTCAGCTAACCGTTCTACATTTCCTTTATCATCGTCCCCTTGGATCTGTGTTTTCACACCTTACCCTTCCATATCTCTATGTCTCCGTCTGCGCTGACTCTCAGTCTGAAGAAGGATCTTGACACAAAACATCCCGCTGAGTTCGTCCAGCATTTTGTATCTATCTTATGTGTGTATAATATACACACACTGGACTTATTTTTCTCGTTTATTGTATTGTTCTACAGTGTGCTATGTTTACATATTCTGTTGTGCTGCTGCAAGTATGAATTTCATTGTTCTATCTGGGACACATGACAATAAAACACTCTGGACTTTTGTAGATGAGGTATTAAAGAGAACAGCTGGACTCCAATTCAATTTTGTTTTAAATTGCAATCGCCAAAATGTCCATCTTACCAAGGAATAGAGTAAACAAACAACAAATAAGATCATGTGATAGAAGCAGAATTATTCAGTCCACCGAGTCTGCTCCGCCATTCAATCATGGCTGATCTATCTCACCATCTTAATCCCAGTCTCCTGCCTTCTCCCCATAACCCCTGACACTGGCACTAATCAAGAATTTATCTATCCCTTAAAAATATCCATTGATTTGGCCTCCACAGCCTTCTGTGGCAATGAATTCCACAGATTCACCACCATAGATACCATCATAGATAAGGCAATAAGAATCATTAGATTTAATAATTGGAGGTACAGTTGCTGTGTGGCCATAGGTTGTGGTGTTGGTGGAGGTCTAATGTAAAAAAATCTATTGCATAGTTGAAGACAAATGTAATTATTTTAGTCGCTAAAAATATTATTTTTATCTGGTAATGAATTACTTCTAAAGAATAAAAGTTTTCTTTTTGAAAAGAAATGTATGAACTTCAAATCTGGTCAAATCAATTGAATGTGTAGACAAATGCAAGTTTTTATTTCAAAGAAAACAATTCCAATTCTTATCCATTAAAATGGGGTTGTTTTCTGAACTAAATAAAATATTAAAACTTTCTACTGATAAAGAACATATCTTTGATACTTCCAGTATTTATTAGCTGTGCCAACGAGTGAATGGTATATGGTCATAAGTGATAGGAGCAGAATGAGGCCATTTGGCCCATCAACTCTACTCCTCCTTTCAATTATAGCTGATTTATCTCTCCCTCATAGAAACATAAAAAATAAGTGCAGAAGTAGGCCATTCGGCCCTTCGAGCCTGCACCGCCATTCAATACGATCATGGCTGATCATCCAATTCAGTATCCTGTACCTGCCTTCTCTCCATACACCCTGATCCCTTTAGCCACAAGGGCCACATCTAACTCCCTCTTAAATATAGCCAATGAACTGGCCTCAACTACCTTCTGTGGCAGAGAGTTCCAGAGATTCACCACTCTCTGTTTGAAAAATGTTTTTCTCATCTCGGTCTTAAAGGATTTCCCCTTTATCCTTAAACTGTGACCCCTTGTCCTGGACTTCCCCAATATCGGGAACAATCTTCCTGCATCTAGCCTGTCCAACCCCTTAAGAATTTTGTAAGTTTCTATAAGATCCCCCCTCAATCTTCTAAATTCTAGCGAATACAAGCCGAGTACAAACCCATTCTCCTGCCTTCTCCCCGTAACCTCTGACACCTGTACTAATCAAGAATGAAGAATGTTCCTCTCAAGGTTAAACGCCTATCCCTGTCTTCTCACAGTGATATTGCGCACCAAGAGGCAGATTGGCATGGAATCCATGAGAAGATTTGCCAGCTTCTGATTCCGGTACGAACACCACTGCCTTTCCTCAGCTCAACAATAGAACGAGAGCACAGTAAGGCACAACTTGTGCAGAGACAGGTAAACACTGAGAACCTAGCATCTGTATTTTTAAGAAGGAACTGCAGATGCTGGAAAATCGAAGGTAGACAAAAATGCTGGAGAAACTCAGCAGGTGAGACAGCATCTATGGAGCGAAGGAAATAGGCAACGTTTCGTGTCGAGTCTGAAGAAGGGTCTTGACCCGAAAAGTCGCCTATTTCCTTTGCTCCATATATGCTGCCTCGCCCGCTGAGTTTCTCCAGCATTTTTGTCCACCTAGCATCTATATTTGTTTATTTTTTGATTTCCAGTTTTCTCTTGTCCTCTCCACAACGTACTGATTTATGCAGGTGAGGAATATAGGTTCGCTATAACCAGTAACTATTGAATGCAATTCTTCATTTGTGATTGTAGACAGATTGTTCCCAAGGGCTGTCAAAGTCAAGTCAATTTATATATGTACCACTGCATTGTCTTTTACCCTAGCGAAGTCCAAGCTGATTGTCAGACAACTTTGAAACAAAAGCAGTCTTCCTGCTGCAGATATGGTGTTGAAAACCATAAGACTTAGGAGCAGAATTAGACTAGTCGGCCCATCAAGTCTACCCTGCCATTCGATTAATTCTGATCTATTCTTCCCACTCAACCTCATTCTCCTACCTTCTCCTCGAAACCTTTGATACCCTTAAGGGCCTGTCCCACTTGGGCGTTATTTGCGCGTCATTTACGTGACATCATTTACGCTCCACGACGCACGATGCGACGTCATTTATGCTTGACGCGCATGTGACCCGCGCATGGCGCATGGTGAGACATGGTGGTGCAGGCAATGGCGCGCGGTCGCGCACAGCGCCGCAGGATTTTGGGATTCACGAAATCTTCGCTCGCCACCTAATGACGCCCAAGTTGGACAGGCCCTTTACTCATCAAGAATGTCAGTAGGTGAATAGATCAGCCATAATCACAGTGGCATCAAAACAGCCATTGCTTCATGGATAACAGTCTCCATGCATACATGTGTCACATCCATTGTGCACTGGGAAAAATAACCTGTGTTCCCTGCCAGAAGAGCTCGAAGAAAATTTGGAAATGGAACATTCCTCGGTATCCTAAACAAATGAACTGAGTATCGCTACTTAATACGGACAATAGAAAAAGTAGTCAGTGATATTATACGGTTAATGTCCGAATTTGCTTAAAATTACATTTTAAATTATTTTTGATTCTATCACTGGAGAATATATCAGACAATGTTCTAAGAATAATTTAGAACTTAAAAAATAATCCATTTTATAAAGCATTTTAGTTTAGAAAGAGAGTTGAGAGAGACAGCATGGAAACAGGCCCTTTGGCCCATCGAGTCCATGCCAACCATCGATCACCCGTTCACCAGCTCTATGTTATCCCACTTTCTCATCCACTCTCTGCACCCTAGGGACAAATTTGCAGAAGCCAATAAACCTCCAAACCGGCATATGGTTGGAAACAAGGAGGAAACAGGAGACCCAGAGAAAACCATCACCGTCATGGTGAGAACGTACAAACTCGGCACCCGTAGTCAGGATCGAACCTGGGTCTCTGGTGCTGTGAGGCAGTGTCTCCACCGATTGAAGATTGAATGTTTGCATTGCAGAAAACACATGCGAAGTCCCACGCATGTAACCCTACGCTACAGCTTGCTTGCCACCTTAATTCCCCACCCCACTCCCACCACTGTTTGTGGCCTCCTGCACTGTTACACTGAAGCCCAACATAAGCTTGAGGAAGAGTGCCTCGTCTTTCTAATGCCTTTGCTGCTTACAGAAACATCTCATTGATCTGACACGAACTGTGGCTCAGAAGCTTCTGTTTGAGGGTAAACATGAAAGGGCGATACCTGGAGCACTGCAGTCCTTGCGTTTTGCAACCACAGTTTATGGCAGCCTCTCGGCTGAGCTAGTTCCATCTCAGTTACTCCTGGCAGAAGCTGGTATTGGTAAGAATATTTCATGTTCTATGTTGGTTGATAATGTACGTCAGCTGGGAAGAACCAGTAAAATTATTAAGTAGAAACAAAGAACTACAGATTCTGGTTTATACCAAAGATGGGCACAGATTGCTGGAGTAACTCATCAGGTCAGGCAGCATTTCTGGAGAAAAAACATGTGTGACATTTCGCGTCAGGACCCTTCTTCAGACCTTTTCTCCAAAGATGCTGCCTGACCCAATGTTGGGGGGAGTCCAGAACCAGGGGCCACAGTTTAAGAACAAGGGGTAACCCATTTAGAACGGAGACGCGGAAACACTTTTTCACACATAGAGTCTGTGGAATTCTCTGCCTCAGATGGCGGTGAAGGCAGGTTCTCTGGATACTTTCAAGAGAGAGTTAGATAGTGCTCTTAAAGATAGCGGAGTCAGGGGATATGGGGAGAAGGCAGGAACGGGGTACTGATTGTGGATGATCAGCCATGATCACATTGAATGGCGGTGCTGGCTCAAAGAGCTGAATGGCCTACTCCTGCACCCATTGTCTATTGTCTATTGACCTGTTGAGTTACTCCAGCACTTTGTTTGTATTAATTATTAAGGCTTTTGACACATTAGAAACTGGAACATTATGTTAAAGATGTCCAAGACATTGGTGAGGTACACTTGGAGTATTTTGTAAGAAGGAACTGCAGATGCTGGAAAAATCGAAGGCTAGACAAAAGTGCTGGAGAAACTCAGCAGGTGAGGCAGCAAAGGGATGGGTGACGTTTCGGGTCGAGAACCATAGATCCTGCCTCACCCGCTGAGTTTCTCCAGCATTTTTGTCGACCTTGGAGTATTGTGTTCAGTTTTGCTCGCCCTGCTGTGGGAAAGATGCGGAATAAATTAACAGGGGCGTTGCCAGGACTCGAAGGACTGAGCTATAGGGAGAGGTCAGCTAGTCTTGGACTTTATTCCTTGGAGTGTGAGAGGCTGAAGGGAGATCTTATAGCAGTCTATAATATCATGAAGGGAACAGATAGTTGATTAGTGAGGGTGGCAGGGGTTATGGGGAGATGGCTGGAGAATGGGGTTGAGAGGGAGAGATAGATCAGCCATGAATGAATGGCAGCGTATTGACCGGCCGAATGGCCTAATTCCGCTCCTATCACTTATGAATTTATGAACATGAGACGGTGAATGTTGTGTTAATGTACAGTCAGTAATTTCACCATTTTGTGCACGGGATGCTGCCCAGGCCTTGGTCGACTAGATGAAGCTGAAGAGTACCTCTCTCAGGCTCAGTGGACGGTGATGAAGACCAAGGAATGTATTAACGCCATTCAGTACAAGTTGTTCCGAAACCTGGGCCTTTTCTACACCGCCAAGTGTGACTACGACAAAGCGCTGTGGTGCTTTGCTGACGATGTAAGTAGTTGGGAAGAAATGGGTTGAGAAAGACCAATGTGGCAGTGCGGTGGTGCAGCGGGTAGAGCTGCTGCCTCACAGCGCCAGAGACCCAAGCTAGGGGGTAATTTACAAGAGGGACAATGAACCCACAAATCATCATCACCATCGTTGAAAACATGGTGCCTTACAATGCCGTGTACGACAGTGATCGCAACTTCTACTGAAGTGTGGATGGCCTTTGGCTCGCTAGGAGCTCATCCGACTTTTGACAGGTTTTGTTTTTGGTCCTGCTGGGGGTCCACAGCCCCTTCCTCACCTGGCAAACCAGGTGGGGGAGACAGTTTAGTCGCCGACTGTCCGACCATGGAGCAGGTAGCACGGGATTACATGGTACACGTGGTGAGGGAAATGCCACCCGATCCGACCTGACCCACAAACCCACACGTCTCTTTGAGGAAACCTGAGCACCCGGAGGAAACCCACACCGTCACAGGGAAGAACGTGCAAACTCCACACGGACAGCACCCGAGGTTAATTTCAAATACGGGTCTCTGCTACTGTGAGGCAGCATCTCTACCTAGGTGTCCCAAGGTATCAAACTGGATTTTCTCTACAAGTAATAATGGTATCTCCCACATCATGAATTTGCCTTTAGGAATATAACCCCTTTGTTCACCAAGCTGCCCTGCCTTACTATGTAATTTAATTATGCTTTACAGATTTCCAACGTGTATTTCCCTCACATTATAAACACTAGGAGGCCAGGGGATGGGGCAGGACACAGATAATTAGGCTTAATGTAACATGCTTCCATTCACATCAAGAACAAAAGGACACAGCGTGGATACATTTACAATTTAAACATCTGGCATAACGTCACAAAGATGAACTATTCTGCCTGTCCACCTCCATTTCTATTTAATAGTCGGTCAGTAAATGTCATCGAATATGGAACACTTAATGGTAGCTCATGCAAGATAAGACGCCCTGTTTTCCATTTGAAAGAGACTAATTGCAGGAATTTACTTTTGACAGATTTACCACGCCACACGAGTGTTTGGCGTGTCTGACATTCACACCGCCGGTGGGTATTACCATATGGCCAACGTGTTTTACCAACAGGAGAAGATGGACATAGCAGACTCGCTGTACTCAGAGGTAAAGGTCAGAATGATACAACTCACCATGATCAATGTGGGACAAGCAAAGTGGCAACTTGTCCTGCAGACATGAGAGAGTGTATAAGGCTGTGCTGATGCAGGACGGGGGCTTTACTGAGGTTATTGCTGGCATTCAAACAGCTGGAGTAACTCAGCGGGTCAGGCAGCATCTCTGGAGAAAAGGAATAGGTGACGTTTCTAGTCGAGACCCTTCTTCAGACTGGAGAAGGATCCTGACCCGAAACTACACCTCTCCTGACTCTCACTCTGAAGAAGGGTCTGAAGTTGGCCTGTTTCCACACTGTATCACTCTATTTAGCACCTTGGGATTTTGTGTATATGTGTTGCAATGCAATGAAACGCATAAACAAATTATCTTGTAAATGTAGACACAATGTGCTGGACTAACTCAGCGAGTCAGGCAGCAACTATGGAGAACATGGACAGGTGGCATTTCTGGCGGGAACCCTTCTTCAGACTGAAGAAGGATCCTGACCTGAAACATCACCTCTCCTTTTTACTATCTAACTCATTGGTGACCCTCAAACTCTTTGTTTGGACTTTAGTGCAAGATTTTACCTTGCACTAAACGTTATTCCCTTATCATGAATCTATACACTGTAAATGGCTCAATTGTAACCATGCATTGTCTTTCTGCTGACTGGTTAGCACGCAACAAAAGCTGTTCACTGTACCTCGGTTCATGTGACAATAAACTAAACTGAATCTTTTTCTCCAGAGATGTTGCCTGACCCGCTGAGTGACTCCAGCACTTTGTGTCTATCTTCGGTATAAACCGGCATTTGCAGTTCTTTGTTTCTATACCTTGCAAAAGTTGTTTATCATAGATTTAAAAAGCTCTTAATTGAATAAAGGTATATCTGTGCCTCCCTTTGATCTGGTATTTTGTTGTTCACATGCTTGATCAATGGTGTTTTATCATTAATGTCTTATTATTATTAATGTTTTCTGAGTCCTTCCTAACTGTCACTGTATGTCATGTTATTACATGTGGGCGGAGCACCAAGGCAAATTCCTTGTATGTGACAAGCAAAATGTAAAGTGCTGGTGTAACATCAGTAGGTCGGACCGTGGCTTCTGAACAGCAGTCTGCTTCATGCTTTCATTGCAGGTGACCAATATCTGGAAAACGTTTCTGGGTGAACTGGTGGAGACGGAGATACAAAAATCTCTGTGGAAAGCAGGAATCAGTTCACCAGCACCTGGCACCAGTCTCATAGATTTTACAGATGTTTTTGGTAGGTGCTCTTCAAAATTGTCTGTTTCCTTAAAGTATTTGCGTACCTGAGGTGGCCATGCCAGAATGAACAGTTAAGGACAATCCCTCCTACAATCTGAAAGATTTTTATTTTCAAATTCCCTCCACCTTTAGTCAAAATCCCTCCATCTGTTTAGTTTAGTATCATGTACCAAATTACAGTGAAAATCTATTTGTTGTGTACTATCCAGTCAGTGGAAAGACCATACTCGAGTACAATCAAGCTGTCCACAGTGCACAGATGCAGGATAAAGGGAATAACATACAGTGCAAGATAAGTCTGATAGTCCAAGGGTTTCCGATGAGGTAGATGGCAGCTCAGGACCACTCTATAGTTGTTGATAGGATGGTTCAATTGCCTGTCTAGAACAAATGTTGAACAAGTCCTACTGATGAACAAGACTACTCACTTTATACTGTTTTACTGTTTTTTTTATAAATCATGTTTCTCTGGGTATCTAAATTTTTAGTTGATTAAGTTATGATATCGGATGGAAGCTGCATACCAAATCTCGTTACACCTCTGTGCAATGACAATAAAAGATATTATTATTATTACTCTAAAATGTCCCAGGAAAAGATAATTAAGTTTGGTAACATTGTCAATATCACATAGCAAACTAATTAAATTGACTGACTTTGGACACTTGGCATGAAGGACCTCAAAATGGTGTGTTAGTTGTTGGACAGCTAAAAAAAAAATAAAAATCATAAGAGTCATATAGACTTGGATTTGAACCTGACCTCGGATGCTGTCTGCATGGAGTTTGTACATTCTCTCTGTGACCTTGTGGGTTTTCTCGGGGTGCTACAGTTCTCTCCCGCACTCCAAAGACTTGGTGTATATGTAAATTGGCCACTGTAAATCACCCACAATGAGTAGGGAGTGGATGCGAAAGTGGGATAATATTGAACCAGTGTAAACGGGTGATCGTAAGTGGGTGCAGCAGCATCTATGGAACGAAGGAAATAGGCGACGTTTCGGGCCGAAACCCTTCTTCAGACTGATGGGGGGTGGCAGGGAGAAGAAAGTTTTAACCCTTACTTTGTTTCAGTCCTGAATTAGCTTCGCCTTGTAACTCCATACCTTTTTATAAAATTGTCATCCTTTTGGTCAATGTTATTCCAGTCCTCAGCCAACATTCAGGAACACAAAGTGCTGGAGTAACTCAGCGGGTCTCTGGAGAACATGAATAGGGGACGTTTCGGGTCAGGACTCTTCTTCAGACTGTAGCTAAGAGAAGAGGCCCTCCACCCCATCACAGTTTGAAGAAGGGTCCCGACACAAAACGTCGCCTATCCATGTATTCTCCAGGGATGCTGCTGGACCCGCAGTTACTCCAGCACTTTGTGTCTTTTTTTGTAAACCAGCATCTGCAGTTCCTCGTTCCTACATGCTTGAACACAACTCACCAGCAGAGGTCAGCATTGAGCAATTGGAGACAGGACTTGTGGCTGATATTTCTAGGTCTCAAAGCTAATTATATCCGGGAATCCACAATGGAAAATACAAGTGGTATGTCAGGACAGCTTAACACATTATACAGTTCATCACCCTTAACAGTCTATACTTCAATTAATTCCATCACCCTCTCAATTCTCAGGTATATCCTAGTCTGCGCTATCTTTCCTCGCGATTCAATGTGCAGAGTATAGGTGTCATTTTTATATATGTGCACCGAATGTATTCCTAGTCCACTTTTTACTTCCAAGAGTGTAGTGTCAATGAATGCTTAGTTCTTGTTAGTTTAGAAAAGCCTTTCTCAGCATTTCTTCCACGAGATTCTGTTTTTAAATACATTTTTTTTGTGTTGCTTGGTTCTCCCGAAGATGAAGCCCAGGAAGCAGAAGCAGTCAAGGTGTTGCATGCAATCTTTAACCTGCGTAACCAAGAGCTCCTTGTGAAAAAAGGCAAAATTGGAAGCATTGCCCACACCCTGGCCATGCTTTACTACCTGTTCATGAACTTCAATAAGGTACGCTTCACATTGTTCTTTCAGGAGAATAACCCAGTAGGTTGCACAAATCATTAGAAATTGACCCAAGTAGACTTGATTTGTTGAATAGAGTCAATTTTCATTAATCTGACACAATTCATTAAACCTTCTATATGTCAGATAATCTAACATATTGAGCTATCAAATGTTATTATCTTGGAGGTAACGGATCGAATTGACTGTCCATGAATGATGGGTATCTAATATTGCATGCACAACATATATTGATGTTTATCTTTTTGATGAAAAAGCTTTCTATAACAAATACAATTTCATTATAACATATATAATGACAAAAAGCATACATATGTTAATGGAAAAACACTTGGTAGGTGGTGAAATGATATGAATGTTCGGCACAGACATTGCAGCTGTAGGTTATTTTCCTTTGCTACACTGGTCAATGTTGTATGTTTATAGCACAATACCAGATCTACAACAGACAATCTCCCCGGTTCCCATTTTAGCAGGTCCAGAACACCATCTCTTATACTCTCCATGGATGTGTCCTCCACACTATTGCAACTACTTTGGTTTACCCAGTCTATATGTAGATTAAAGTTCCTGAAGATTATTGATTTTCATGTCGTTTATTCGGTGCTCTAGGTTACACCGACCCACTTAGGGCCATATAGACAATTCCCATACAAGATACAAGATACATTTAATTGTCATTTGGACCCCTTGAGGTCCAAATGAAATGCCGTTTCTGCAGCCATACATTACAAATAGACCCAAGACACAACATAATTTACATAAACATCCATCACATCGCTGTGATGGAAGGCCAAATAAACTTATCTATCCATTGCACTCTCCCCCCCCCCCATGTCAGAGTCAAAGTCAAAGCCCCCGGCTGGCGATGGCGATTGTCCCGCGGCCATTAAAGCCACGCCGGGTGATGCAAGGTCGCACACCGGGTCTTGGTGTTAGAGCCCCTGGCGTGCGCTCGCAGAGTCCCGCGGCCATTCCAAGCCGCGCGGGGCAGTGATGTCAGGCCCCGCTCCAGGAGCTCTTCAACCCCGCAACTAGGGCGGGGGAAGTTGTCCTGAAAAAAGCGGTCTCCCTACCCGCCTCCCTGCCGCCGTCCGCAAAAGTTGAAGCCTGTGACTTCGGTCCCCATCCAGCGAATTTCATACAGCAGCTCTGTCCAAGGTCTCGGACTGCCAACGGTGAGTCGTAGCACCAGAGTCCCCGGTCTCTTCCTGTTGGAGGCCGCTCCTCGTTGCGGCCCCAACGACAACGGAAACCCGACGAGAAAGGTCGGGTCTCCCGTGCAGGGAGAGATTTAAAAAGTTTCCCGCCCGCGCCCCCCCACACACACACCCCAACATAAAATAACAAAAACTACATAAAAACACAGACAGAAAATAAAACGCGGACAGACTGCAGAGGCCGCTGCTGACCAGAGTCGCGCCGCCCACCGCTGCATCAATGTTTCATGCCCCTTGTGCTTCCTCACCTCCATCTAAAAATGTTTCCACTGCTTGATCCTTTCTCCCTACTGCCTTTATCCATCCTCTATTACCAGGGTAGGCAACTTGCTCTGCGGGCTCTCCAGGACTGAAGGAACAGTAGGTTAGACTGTTGTCCTTGAGTTATCCCCTCCCTGAGCAAAAGAGTCTGTGCATTCACCCCATCCTAATGAATTTCATACACCTCTGTAAGGTCTCAACTGAAAAATTAAATTGAATTGCTTTAATATTAACTTAAAAATGCATTTATCAGTTCACAGAAATGCACAGGCCATAACAATGCACAGTTCATCAGCTGTATAAAGGTTGGAAAGACGCAATTATTTTGAGGAGGAACTACAACATTATTTTAAATAGACAAAAATACTGGAGAAACTCAGCGGGTGCGGCAGCATCTATGGAGCGAAGGAAATAGGCAACGTTTCGACCCAAAACGTTGCCTATTTCCTTCGCTCAATAGATGCTGCCGCACCCGCTGAGATTCTCCAGCATTTTTGTCTACCTTCGATTTTCCAGCATCTGCAGTTCCTTCCTGAACATTATTTTAAATATATCTTCTACCTCATTGTTTTTGGAGGCATGTGATACACTGGAAAGTCTCATTGTTCTTCTATTCTTATTTTAGTTCAGCTCATAGCCTTGTTTGTGCTCATCAATCAAGCTATCCCTTCTCACAGCTGTGATTATAACTGATATTGCTGCCACAACTTATTTTATCCTGTTATATTGTTTAAAAACATTTAAACTCCAGCACCTGTTCTATGCAGGATTCCAGCATCAGAGGTTCCTTGTGTCTCAATCTTCACCATAAATGTTAGTGTCGTTCCAGGCATTTAGATGGGAAAATGGAAGAGCTGATTTCTGGTGTATGTTGGAGTCATCCTTTACAGATTGCAGCATATAATCGATTGTAGAAACAAGGAACTGCAGATGCTGGTTTACAAATTCAAGTTCCATGTTCCCCAGGGAAACTGCCTGAACCGCTGAGTAACTCCAGCACTTTGTATCTTTTGTTCCCCTATATAATTTGTTTCTTGATGTAATCCTGGAGCTAAGCTTCCCACAATCCACTGTGTACCCAGGGTGTGAAAAAATCCCCTTTAAAATACACTTTAAGCCTTACATCCTCCTCCTCAGGATGCCACCAGACCTATCTGCTTCCAACATGTTCTGTTTGTTTGAATTTTATAAATTGAGGCATTTTGTCACAGTCACAAGAACTTGGAGGTAAAAATAATATTACTGTTTAAATATTTAACTAAGAGGAAACTCTAAAACAAACACTTGAAAATTTGCTCTGGCACTGCTAACACAACCTGAGTTTGATACATACAGCAATATGTGTAATCCATAGAAAGAAGGCAAGAATTGTACAATTGTAAATGGTTCAAAGTTGCAGCCCTGTTTCACCACTTCATGATGTTAATGTCCTAGTATATCACAACCACGAAGATGTACCTAAGTGCCAGAAATAGAATGCAATACACCAGGTTTACTGAGGGAGGAAAACAATCCAGGAACTGAGTATTGAGATACAGTATGGAAACAGGCCATTCGGCCCACCTAGTCCACCCTTTGTCACAAGTTGTATGCTATCCCACTTTTGCATCCGCTCCCAACACTAGGGGCAATTTTGCAGGGGCCAACTAACCTGGAAACTACGAACAGGTGTTGGTTAATATGCAAAAGTGCTGGAGTAACTCAGCAGGTCAGGTAGCATCTCTGGACAACATATATAGGTGACATTTCGGATGGAGACCCTTCATCTGATTGACTGTGTGTGTGTGTGTGTGTGTGTGTGTGTGTGTGTGTGTGTGTGTGTGTGTGTGTGTGTGTGTGTGTGTGTGTGTGTGTGTGTGTGTGTGTGTGTGTGTGTGGGGCGTGGGGGTGGAAAGGAAGCTGGAAGAGGGGGAGAGGCAGGAGAAAGCGTGGCAGGTAGTAGATGGACACAGGCAAGGGTTTTTTTGATAGGCAGATAGTTGGAATGAATAACAGCAGGTAGACCTGTGATTTTGTTTTGGAATTATCTATCCCAAGAGAGCTGCAATCGATTATCTATCCCAAAGCTGCAATCGATAGACTTTTGAAGACAGGATTTTGGATGGGGAGGAAGATGAGGATATTTCATGATTCCAGGAGCTATTTGACTTGCTCAGTTTCCTCCCATCGGGCAAAAGGCATAAAAGTATGAAAACACACACCTCCAGATTCAGGGAATTTCTTGCCAGCTGTTATCAGGGAACTGCACCATCCTACCACAACTAGAGAGCAGTCCTGAGCTACTACCCACCTCATTGGTGACCTATCTTTGATCAGACTTGACTGGCTTTATCTTGCACTAAACGTTATTCCCTTATCATGTATCTGCACACTACGAGTGGCTCCATTGTAATCGTGTATTGGCTTTCTGCTGACTGGTTAGGTCGCAACACAAGCTTTTCACTGTACAGTTCAGAGATCAAAGAAGCTTTTGTCTGCCTTATGGGGTATTTTTGTAACTTCTAATACAGTATCTTGCCTTTTGTAGGCTACTGAATATGGAGAACTGGCTTTACAAAATACCGAGTTGATCGTACAGGATAAAAATGAGATCTCGACAATCCAACGGCTCCTTGAAATGGCTAAAAAAGCACTTTCATATCCCGGAGGGAAGGGACCATCCCCCTACGACTGGGCTAACACATGCTGAAAGTTGTCATGTCAGTGTGCCGGGATGTTCAGTTTTAATACCAAAGTGGAGAATCGGTTACACCATCAAATATTTACGTGGAAGTGGCTTGAGGCAATGCAATATTTTAACAATATATGTATTAAAATAAACCCGGAAACTGTGAGTTTCTTTAACAAAAGAATTATAGCAAGTCAGGCGATGCAAGTTTCATCCGTGGCGGTCAAAAGCCAGTATCATATAATAAATATTGGCAACATACCACACAGACGTGTATTTGTAAAGCGCCAATATGTTTGTTTCACAGCCATCTAATAGGCACTTTTCAAGTCAGTAATTTATACAAAACTGATTTATGTAAAGCAAAAAATCACAGATGGGGAAATACAGGAATTAACTACTTGATTTAGTCGAAGTGAAAATAGCATTGATAACACATCTCTATGAGATTGCGTTCCACCCCGAATATCAACCAAAAACGACAAAACTGTAATAACAAGGAGTTTTTGTACTATTGCCAATGTTGGATTAACTCAGCAGGTCGGGCAGCATTTCCGGAGAAAATGGATAGGCGGCATCTCTGGTCGGGAAAAACAACATGGATAGGTGATGTTTCAGACATTCAGTCTCGACCCGAAACGTCACCTATCCATGTTCTCCAGAGATCCTGCCTGACCCGCTGAGTTACCCCAGTACTTTCTGTCCTTTTTGTGTATTAACTGTCATCTGCAGCTTCTTGTTTCTACTGTTTATGCACTTAAAAAGCATTGATAAGGTGGGGACAGTGAGCCAAAATAAAACCTGGAGCTGGAACTGACTGCCGGGAAGAACGTTAGAAACAGATATAATCTTATTTAAACAAAGCCCAGACAAGCAAACTGAAAATCCATAATGTACAAGGTAACTGATTAAGATCTGGAACTGGGCAGAACGGCCTGTAACTCGGAAGATTTCTATCAAATGATTCCTAGACCAACCACATACACCCTTAGTGTTGTCATGGCCGGTTCGCCGTCCACCCCATTTTACCAATGGTTCTTGACAGAGTAGAGTAAGCATCTGTGGGGTCTCTGCATTAATCCACATGATGCGGCAATCAACAGCACTTTAGTGATTGTTTTTAAAGAGCAACATAACCAACTTTAAGATTTAAGAAAATAAGTTAGCAGAGTTTCGTGGAGAGTTGATTCTTTTCATCCTACCCAGCTTTATAGGGATTTGCAACTCAATAGCATTGCGGGTGGTAGATGCAGATACTTTCAGTTTGACTAGCCCATAGTTTCCCCATCCAATGTGGTACAGATTGACCAAAATTTGCCTGTGTAATCCAGTAAATCATAGATAAAATTTAAATATGGAAAACAAAGCACACTGGCTCTGAGCATATTTGTGCCATACGGATCCAATGAAAATTCAAAACCAACTTCTCAGTTCAAACGTGAGTGTTTAATGTTGACATTTTACAAAAATCTCGGCGGAATGTTTTCCAAGAGGCTGTTTCATTGCAGAACACATATGATGCATCCGTATTCGACATAGCCCTTCACTTATCGTTCGATTTTTGTTAGAAAGCACAATTCAGCTTAATAAATGATTTTAGTTTCTATGAAACATTTTATTACATTCTAGAAAAGTGAAACAGAATATATGTACAGTATTTACCATGATCAATGTAACTAACATCACAGCCATGCCGTTTCAACTAATTATTCAAATACCACTTGAGGGAGTTTCACAAACTGCTAGATCCATAAAACATTCTATAAACTCCAACGTGATATTTGCAAAACGGCTAAGGCTAATACTTTAATAACATTCTTTAAAAAACACAAACTTGGAGTCATAGTGTTAAATATCGTTTAACAAATGTAATGTTCACAGTTTTTATTGTTGAGGTTTAACCCCACACCTATGGATCTTTATATATTCACTACTATGGGGACTTTGCATTGCATTTATTTAGTGCCATAGAGGCTGAAGGAAATACATGGTAGAAGTTGAGAATATAATCATACAGCATTACTGCAAAAACAGGGTAGGGTGGGAGGGGGTGATAAACGTTCTCTTATCTTAATATTCTGCTTACATTCTGTATTCTTCACACATCTAAATAGAGGGATCCTCAGTTGATGTTTTATCCTTCATTGTTTGATTTCCTGCTTTTGTATCAAATCTTAAGTGAGATGAATATTTTTAAATATTAGGATAATAAAGGTTTCCATACATTTGTATTTTCTGTTATTTGTGTAGTTCATGTCACAACGACTTATCCATCTACAAATGTAATAAAACTCCAGTTGGTTAATTGTTACAAAATCCACATACAGTGCCCTCCATAATGTTTGGAACAAAGACCCTTCATTTATTTATTTACCTCTGTACTCCACAATTTCAGATTTGTAATAGAAAAAAAAAAATCACATGTGTTTAAAGTGCACATTGTCAGATTTTATTAAAGGGTATTTTTTATCCATTTTGGTTTCACCATGTAGAAATGACAGCTGTCTTTATACATAGTCCCCCCATTTCAGGGCACCATAATGTTCAGGACACATGGCTTCACAGGCGTTTGTAATTGCTCAGGTGTGTTTAATTGGCTCCTTAATGCAGGTATAAGAGAGCTCTCAGCACCTAGTCTTTCCACCAGTCTTTCCATCATCACCTTTGGAAACTTTTATTGCTGTTTATCAACATGAGGACCAAAGATGTGCCATTGAAAGTCAAAGAAGCCATTATGAGACTGAGAAACAAGAATAAAACTGTTACAGAGACATCAGCCAAACTTTAGGCTTACCAAAATCAACTGTTTGGAACATCATTAAGAAGAAAGAGAGCACTGGTGAGCTTACTAATCGCAAAGGGAGTGGCAGGCCAAGGAAGACCTCCACAGCTGATGACAGAAGAATTCTCTCTATAATATAGAAAAATCCCCAAAGACTTGTCCGAACAGATCAGAAACACTCTTCATGAGTCAGGTGTGGATTTGCCAATGACCACTGTCCACAGAAGACTTAATGAACAGAAATACAGAGGCAAACCACTTGTTAGCCGCAAAAATAGGATGGCCGGATTGCAGTTTGCCAAGAAGTTCTTAAAAGAGCAACCACAGTTCTGGAGAAAGGTCTTGTGGACAGATGAGACGAAGATTAACTTATATCAGAGTGATGGCAAGACCAAAGTATAGAGGAGAGAAAGAACTGCCCAAGATCCAAAGCATACCACCTTATCTGTGAAACACGGTGGTGGGGGTGTTATGGCCTGCCATGTATGGCTGCTGAAGGTACTGGCTCCCTTATTTTCATTAATGATACAACTGCTGATGGTGGTAGCATAATGAATTCTGAAGGGTATAAACACATTCTATCTGTTCAAGTTCAAACAAATGCCTCAAAACTCATTGGCCGGCGGTTCATTCTGCAGCAAGACAATGATCCCAAACATACTGCTAAAGCAACAAAGGAGTTTTCAAAGCTAAAAAATGGTAAATTCTTGAGTTGCCAAGTCAATCACCCGATCTGAACCCAAATGAGCATGCCTTTTATATACTGAAGAGAAAACTGAAGGGGACTACCCCCTAAAACAAGCATAAGCCAACAATGGCTGCATTACAGGCCTGGCAGAGCATCATCGGAGAAGACACCCAGCAACTTGTGATGTCCATGAATTCCAGACTTCAAGCAGCCATTGCATGCAAAGGATATGCAACAAAAAACTAAACAAGACAACTTCCATTTGCATGACATTGCTGTGTCCCAAACATTATGGTGCCCTGAAATGGGGGGACTATGTATAAACACTACACGGTGAAATCAAAATGTGTAAAAATGGCCTTTATTAAAATCTGACCAAGTGCACTTTAACCACATGTGATTTTTTTTCCTATTACAAATCTCAAATTGTGGAGTACAGAGGCAAATAAATAAATGATGGGTCTTTGTCCCAAACATTATGGAGGGCACTGTACATAGGGAAGAAAAGTGCAATACTGATCTTAAGAATTCAGTTTACTCCCATTCAAATGATAATTAAACCACTACCAAGTATTATCGATCTCATTAGTCCTTCAAATGTTTCAAACAATGCATGTCAACCATTTAACCACACTCTTAATAGCTGTACAATCACAAAGCATGCATGTGCTCACTTCTCTCACACACTCACACAGAATAATAAAAATAATACAATTGGTAACCCTTAGCTGAATGAGATGATTGTCCAAAAAGAATGAGATTGGCCAAGAGTTTGTCTCTTCATGGGGAAAAAAAAGGTAGTTTGTATTAATGGACAGAGATATCACTCATATTATCAGAAACAAAATCTTGACGTACTTCTATTGGAAAATAAGTTACCATTTGCTTCATTACCTTTGGGCTGCGGTCACTCAGGTGTCAACCAGGCTGCACAGGTATCACGTAATGTGGAATCAGCTCTACAAGTAGAACATTTTCTATTTCAGATTCCTTTCATACCAGATGACAATTCACCAGTGGAACAATACTTAAAAACAAATACAAATGATTTAAAAAAGTGTTTATAAAATATGCTTTGTGACAAAACATGAAAAATTTACATAAGTTTATAAATTTTCAAATTCTAGCTGCCATTTGGGCAAGATCAAAAAAAGCTACAAATTTAGGTCTATAAAAAATCGTCAGCTTATGTACAATGTCCTTTTGGTGCAGTTTACTATTGCACCATTCAGGACTGCAGCCCAAGGGTATAGCATATTATTTTGAACAAAACAGATATTCCAATTTTATTTTGACTATTTGCAACTCCAGTAATTTGATCCTGAAGACAATGTAATTACACATATCACTGTTGCTAGATGCTATTCACAGCCCCTTTTGTAGAATGTGTAAATGCAATGTAAGGTCAGGGTTATAGATTTTGAACTGCTGGGTTGAAAATGCAGCAGCCATCACTTCACTGTAGTTTACCTAAAGAGAAACAATCAGTAAATTATTTTCCACAAAACATGAAAATGCAGCACCTGATACTGCTTTACCCCCAACAAAGGCCAGTGAAAACAAATGTAATGCACATCTTCCAAACCATCATCTTGGTAAAGGTTAAGTTGCACAAATTTCCAAGATTTGTTCTTTGAAATTGCCTCAGTTACTTTCCTAATGTTGTCAAGGACAGCTGGTTGTGCAAATGCCTTATACCCAAAACTCATTTGTGGCCTTTCGACAACTGCTTCATAATCCCATTTGAACAAGGCACCCAGTCTAGCATGCACAGTCATACTTTCACAAAATACTTTGCTCTAAACACAATGTTCTACAGAGAAAAGCAGTTAGTAATACCATCAATAAATTCAAACTTCACAGCTGTACAGTTCAGTGCACCAGAACACTCAGCTTATTCATAAAGTGTACATTTTCATACTTTTCCCTCCCATTCCTATCCCAATGTTTAAAGAACATTGTGTTTATGAAATAAGCCGTAAAAGCATAAATTCAGTTTTCAGATGTTCAAATATTTTTCTCTCTCTTAAATACAAGTTAAATTTAATTCCTACCTACATCTGCATAATATACTACTTAGGGTATATTATAATACAAGGTTTCTCCTAATGTTCCCCCTCGGTCTGGAAACACATCCAATATCAGGGTTGGCACAGTTGCCTCTGTTTTACACTCTATAAAATGAACTGCTCTTAAGTTTACATAGGGCAAAAAGACAAGTGTTGGACTGTGATAAAACATTTACAATCAGGAATTCAAGTTGAGTTTTCGGTAAAGTGGAGAGTCTGCTTTATTTGTCAAAATTTCAGAATGTGTTTCCAAATTAATGGAAACCATTTTTCTATTGTGCTGAAGTTAGGACAAGCAACATTTACAAGTTCTACTATTATGTTTAAAAAATCCTTGCTAAAGTGGCACAAATGCCAACGGTCAGTAATAATATTGTTGTTCCAATGTTTTAAACTCCTAATCAAACTGGAATGAAAGAGAATTGTGGATGATAGGATAACGTCTCCGCCAATGTCTAAGTATAAAAACTGTGCAACATTTCACTCTATAATTATTGGACAGGTGGATGTCATAATTAATAACAAATCTTATCTGATGTTGGTTTCTCCCAAGGGAGGGAAATGTTCAGATGACGTTTCGATATGGGACCCGTCTTCAAACTGATAACTACCTGGCACTTTTTTGATATTTACATTCGGAACACAATTCATAAAAAAAAACATTGCACAGGTGAAGAAATTCATGTCTTAAAATAAATTCTGCGTGTGCATGGCTTGAAAATTCATTGTATTTGTTTACATGTTTAAAATCACCATTTGCAGAACATAAAGAGCAAAAAACACTTGAGATTTTAGCTGTAACTATTTGGTCAATAGCTAACTGCATATCATGAATTAACTCACCGGTTTACCTAGTTTTAATATCTTACTATAACCAGGATACATCCAGTGCACAAAATGCTGCATTATATTAACCAACTTGTCTTGGTATTCTGAATAGTTTAAAAGTAAAAATATCAGTAAAATCTTAAATTACTGAAAGATGAGGCAAAGCATCAAAAGACTTCCAATGCTTCTCCATTACTACGTTAAAATACTTTCACCTTGAGCTGCAGTTTTTTATTTTGTTACGCTTCAGTTAGCATCACAAAATTAATAACGCAAAATTTACACGACATATTTGTGCAAATATGAAGGTACTTCATCCTCTTAAATTGTAAACCATCTCCAATGCGATTTTCCAACAGTTCTGGAGCTCTCCAATTTCACACAAAAGCAGCATCTGCTTTATTAGTCACATCTCTCCTTTGTCAACAGAAGCCTCCCACCCATTTATCACAATCTTGGACATTAACATAGATGACAGAAATTTCAAAATTTGTGAAGCACAATTTTGCAGGAGATAGCAAACTATTTACAAGTAACAATAGTCAAAGAAAACAAAGAATGGGGTCATTAACTGTGTCTGTTAAAGCATACCTTACTTATTCAGTTACATTTATATCTTGATAAAAACCTTGTTATTCTTAAAATATATTTACAGGGAAATCAAATAACTCCTTTAGAAAGAACATTGGTAAGTTCTGTGTTTGGAAAAAGAGAACGATTATGAAAGCTTAACAGTTTTTGCAATGAACGTTGTTACCTGCAAATAAAAGTTACTGTCCCCTGTTGAGATTATACAACTTCTTCGCAAAAGTGGTTTTAAATTTTGAATTTTCTCCCTCATCTTTACTTCCCCGAAGACAAGGTGATGGTTCTTCCCTCCAGCAATTCAACTTCAAGCTTGATTAGCAAACGTTAGTGGGCTAATTGACTTGGAGTCAAAAGCAAAATATTACATATACCAGTGGAGAAATTAAAATCAAATCTGCTTTTATCTTTTGTTACTGTTCATACTTTCCTGCTGAGGTTAATTGCCTTGTCCCTCTAGCCCAGGCACAGTAAAGTCAAATGTAACGCTCTATACACATATGCTCAGTCATATTGGTGCCATACTATCTTCCGCGTAAATGCACTCAACCGTCTAGAGCTAATATGCAAAATTATTTGCATCTGCTTCGAGATTTTTAGTCAACATATAACTCAAGATATCAAGTTACTTCAATGTAATATTTGTTTTAAATACTACAATAATTATCTGTTTCTTAAATGGGTATATTTAATGAATTGACTAGGTTAGTATGTACCTTCTCACCCGACATAGCAGCTGCCACTTAACAGAGCCATTTTAATTGATTTTTCATGACACAATCGCTAAATATGCTGATGGCTCTTGTTTAAAATTGCCAGTATTAATAACCGTATGGTGAAATAAGCTTATGATTCAACTAAGATTCAATTAAAATCAAGTTACTACCTTGTAAATACTAGTACTTTTAAAGTGTCTGAACTTGGGCTTGCTGACATTTACACACACCGCCAGAAGTCACACAATCAGAAATGTGCACTGAATCTCACCAACAATTACTGACATTTGAAAAGAACAACTTGATGGCAACGTTGTGCGAATTATACTGGAAGATATAATTTATAAA
Source organism: Leucoraja erinaceus (assembly GCF_028641065.1). Classification (NCBI taxonomy): domain Eukaryota; kingdom Metazoa; phylum Chordata; class Chondrichthyes; order Rajiformes; family Rajidae; genus Leucoraja; species Leucoraja erinaceus. The sequence goes on along the minus strand of NC_073406.1, from coordinate 2,740,677 downwards.
TACAATTACTTTATCTCTTCACAGCAGAAGCACAATTGTTCAAGAAGTTGGAGCTGACTTCTGGCATGCCTGAAATAATTCAGTCAATCCTCTGTATTCGCACATTTTGTGGATATTACCCACCTGACAGATAATCAATATTTTGAGATATAAACATCCAATTTGCAAACAATCATGTAAAATGATAATTTTCTAGTTCTTACTAAACTCTATGCATTCTGCACCTTGTGCATTTCGCCAATTAAATCCGCAGGTTAAATGCAGATATGCATTTCAACACTTCACCCATAACTTTAACAATATTATTCAGGGTAAAAACACTGGGGACACAAGCTTCAAAGAGGACAGTCTATGTTTACCTTAAACTGCAATGTTGGTACAAGTATTAGCAACCAAAATTAAAATGATGGAGAGCATTGGAGCTGTAACATAATGCATTCAAACCACATATTAACTTAGTCAGTCATGAACCAAAAGATTTTCTCCATCAAAGCGTGAGACTACTCAACCTATTTATTTCCCTGATACTTCAATGTTATGCCTAAGATTGTTTTTATGGAACTACAAGTTAATCAACTGAGTTGACAAGTAAAATGAAGAATTCATCAATCTCATAATAGAATCTCCTCTCAGTAGCTCTCTCACTTTAAAACAAAGATAAACTTCTTCTTAGCAACTTGTTTTTCCATACCCTCAAGATGCATTCTTCATCCATTAATTAGCCTGGTAGGCAACATCATATTCCAACTTTCAATGCCCATTAAGAATATTAAATGATTAGCCATGTCATTTTTCACACTGCCAATTAATTTGTATGTCATTCATCTTCTGCAGACATTTATTTATTTGCTCATCAGCATTTTAACCTTACAATTCAAAGATTTTCTTTTTCGAGAAAAAGGGAGAGAAGAATTGAAATTGCAGCTTATATTATTTTTGGTTTGTGCTATCATTTAACTTTAATTTAATGTATTTGCTCCATCCTTAAGCTGTGAAGACAGCTAAAATATCCAAGTTTGTTAGTGACTTTATGCTCCGGAATACTAATTGACCCATTTGTTAATTAGCCCATCAGTTCAAATTGTTCCCACCAAAATTCCTGAAAAATGCTTAAATTATGTGCAGTCCAAGTAGCACTGTTAATACAGTAGACAGAAAAACAAGGGGTATGAGTAGCACCTAATCTAAGGAAAGGAAAATAACATGGATGGGCAGTTCATTGTAGAGAGGCAAGAGATTGATTCCAAATACAGGAAGTTCATGATAACAACCATGTCAACATAGAAAGGTGTCAAGCAAAGGCCATGCGTTTCCCAAATAGCACTGATGGGAGGGTTTTCTCCACAACAATAACTGGTCTCTGCCTTCAGACATTAACCAGCTACCTTCTTATTGGCAAGGCCATGCTTTTTAACCAATCAACTGAACTCATCCTATAGTGCTACTGAATTAAATATACATGGTGTGCTTAATGAATACTCCCACCCATCCACCTCAATGGCATGGAGACAGCATAACCCACCTGGAGTGGATTGATGGTTGTCATCAGTCTGGGCTTTTCCACAAACTCAGACTTAATGATTAATATGGGAGAAAAAAAAATTAGATCGTGTCCCTTCTGTTAATTCTTTTACCTTTTTCTCCAGCTGAGCTGGGAAAGCACCCCTGTTTATACCTATTAGTAGAGCTTTCTCATCTCACTCACTCAATAGTTTAATTTCAGTATTTATGAGATTGTTCATGTTGTAGCCTGGTTCAGGCAGTACAGTGTGCATGGACCTGGAAGCAGTAGTGTCAGAATCCCTGACCTCCACTATTTCGGGGTCACTCTCACTGGAACTTGATCCCACACTCATGGTGAATACACCTTCCGGAATGGCGCTGACTGGAGCTCCTACCTCCGGCTCACTCGTTTCACTAGCACTGGAAACTACAGAAAGAAGTGACATTTTCCTGGTCAGTCTGCTTGGCAGTAACGACAGGGCATAGTCCGCTATGATACTGCTTACATCCAGATTGCAAGCTTTGTCAAAGGCTTTGAAACCCACATTTGCATTGGCTTCACATACTACAAAAGAATCATCATCTTTTCTGAGAAGATCGATACCGCAAATGTCCATGCCCAAAATATTGGAAACCTGGATCGCCAACTGCTTGCCCTGTTCACTCAGCTGGTACAGCACACCAACACCTCCTAGCAAAGGTAAAATTAAAATATCAGTTCAGTATTCAAGAAAATTGGACATCAGCAACGTTTCAATTTTCGACACCATCAACTGATCTACAATTACTGCTAAAAATCAGTACAGTTAACGGTGAAAAATTATCAATGGATAATCAGTTCATGCAGGCTGAATCCCAGCAATGTTGGTTCACAAAGGATTTGGGCCACACTCTATGATTGTCTCAAATGCCAAAGCAAGAACCTCTGGCATCCCCCCCTCCCCCTTATAACCATTTTAGTTCTATGGAAGCATCAATTACAAATTAAGTCAGACTTAATTGTGGACAGCTTTTATTTTGTGATAAAGTTCCATAACATTTCCTGATATACTGATCTTAACCCAGGGCTATTAAACTTGGGAATTAAGGTCTGTATAATCAATTTTCATATTGACTTTACCAACATATATTGATGGGGAAACCACAAGTATTCGTACAAACATTCTAAAGTGCAAAATCTCACCAAGTGAGCAATTGCTTTGCATTCTTCCATCAGTTGAGCAGCGTAACATCGCACCAATTACACGGCCTCCTACCATCACCACACGGATATCCTTCCCATGGGATTCCTTTACATATTTCTGGAAAAGGTATGGAGCATCATGTCGTATTAGGTGAGATAAATCAGTCAAATGATGCTTGTCCCGTGCCAGGAAAACTGCTTTACCTGAAGGGGGGGATGACAAACAAGTAAACACTGTTTACAATCTATTCCACTGTGTAACAATGTATAATTTCTATCAGAACCATAAAGAATACATTTTAGAATTTTAAAAAGTAGCACCAAGAGCCACAAGACAACTCCATATTATAATTTAAGATACAAAGTAAAGAGTAGCTCAGCAGGTCAGGCAGCATCTCTTGAGAACATGGACCTCTCCTTGTTCTCCAGATATGCTGCCTGACCTGCTGAGTTAATCCAGTACTTTGTGTCCTTTTCGGTAAACCAGCATCTGCAGTTCCTTGTTTCTCAATATTATAATTTGTCATGGCTTACTCACAGAAATTAAAAATAAAATGAGACTTTTATAATTCCCAAAAGTTTGTTCATTTGTTACTTTGCTGCATAGCAACTAAGAAAGGATCAGTCTAAAATGTACGTATTATATAAATTATGGTATTATGGTAGGAAATCTAAAACTGTGCTTAAGTTGACGCTCCATGCATGTGCCAGGCCAAATTTTGCAATGTCAGCATCATCTGGTAATATTTGTTAGAGTGATCTACAAGTTCTCCTTAGGATACGGCACAGATCCGTTCCCAAGGACCATTCGTAACCCACATAGTTCACGTGGGAAATATGACTGCAAACCAGCCAGAAGATATCTGGTGTCCCATAGAATTAGATAGTCTGGAGAAGCATTTTACATCGCATTTTCCCATTCTTAATAATAATGCTGACATTAATAAATTTTGCTTGAGCCTATTCTGGGCTAACAATGATATTCCTCTATACAATTTTCCCACAGATAAGTTTTAAAAATGACACTGCCTCTGGTCCAGATGGTGTGTTTCTAGATAGGATTCACAAAATAGATATCAAGGTATTATCTAGGATGTATTATTTTGGGGTTTGATGTGGCAAAATTCCAGTTAGTGTCAATAACACTGCGCTGTAACCCTGTGGTAGGCAGGAGGGCTCCAAATAAAATCTAATTCTGCACAATCTGTGCTTATAAAATGGTCATCAATGATCATTTGTTCTCAACATAAGTGATTAATAAAAATGATGGAATTAAATTTATATGTGTTTTACTGTGCTTGTGCTGAACTACAAAATGAAAAATAGTTTGTACCTCGATGGCCTCGTGTGTTTTTAACTACTACTGGATAACCCAAAGGCTCAGCTTCATCAATCATTTTTGAAAAGTTTTCATGGCCACCTGTCGTAAAAATAGATATAAATTTATTGTGCAAATAGGAACATGATTACAAATGCTTTAATCCACAATTCCCCACTTCAGTGGTTTTTAAAAATACAAATATTTTGCCATTCTGTCCTCTCACTGTCCCAACCTTACTTAACATAAACAAAATATTATACATACATCTTAATTTGAAACAATCTTTGCCTTCCACTGGCCACACTACATTTAAATTACTGCACCCAGCCATTTCATACACAAGTGTGGTATTCTGGTCCCAAATGCTTCAGCTCTCAGTCTTTGATGCAAACAGCATGAAAAGTATTGGTTGGAAGTCTTCAAGGACATGCAATATTCATAATCAAAAAGAACTTGAAGATCAAGAATGGCAAGCATATGCATTTTATAAATTTAGTGTTGTTTCCATGGTCAATTGTCAACTTAATAATACGGTATGCCCTCTACTGACAATACTAGTCACAGCATTGGATTACAGGAACCAGTGGTATCTAAACAGTAGCTTTGTCAAAGGATTTTAATTGTTTACTTGGCTGCTAAATTCAACAAACATAAAATGTTGCTTAGAAGTTTACAGAAGGGTCAAAGTGATCCATTTATACTTGCCATAAGAGAAAGTGTCAGGTAAAGGTATTCCATGACCAGCTAGCTCCTGGAATGTCCAGAACTTGTTAACACAGTGCAATATAGCCTGTGAACGATTGGCTAGACGACAGCCCATCTTCTCAAGGTGGCGCAGTAATGTTATATCACTGTCATTCTGTACTGAAGGGGTGGGAACTCTAACCACCACCACCTGAGGGTAACTGGTTACCAGATCCTGTTTGATACGCAGTCCTGCAGAGGGCAATATAACACAACCAACATTAAAAGCATTGTTCAATTATTTAATTATAATGTAATTGGCTTGAGTTATAATTTAACTAGTTGAACATTTACTATATCCACGTGAATGAATTTGATGAAACATTTAAATATTATTTGTTATGCTTCTTCATAAAAGTTATGGGAGAATTTGCATAAAGTTGGATTTCTACAAGTTAGATTTCTAAGCAATGCACTGCAAAATTCCCTTCGTTAAGATTTTGTAAATGAACATTGTGTGTGCAACACAACAAAAACCTGAAACTACCTAACAAACGTATCTGCCACATCAACACTTCCATTTGTAATTTTATTGTCATAGATTCATAGTGAATGAAAACAGACCCTTTGACGCAACTCTTCCGTGCCGACCACGATGTTCACCTGAGATAGTCCCATTGGCCTGCATTTGGCCCATATCCCTCCAAACCTTTATTAATTAAATTAAAATTGCTGTTTTCTTCCTTTTTTCCTTCCGCCCACAATATTTAATATGAAAAAGAATATGTGATTCTGTTACATTCTATTTGTAGTTTGTTTGGTTGTTTGTTTGTTTGTCTTTTTGCACAAAGTCCGCAAGCATTGCCACTTTTCATTTCACTGCACATCTCGTATGTGTATGTGACGAATAAACTTGACTTGACTTATCCATGTATCTGTCTAAGTGATTAACTAACATTATTAGTGTGAATTTTTAATTATAGATTCAATTTGATACGTTTCATATATAAAAATAATCAGTAATATCAAGGTTTAGGTCACTGAATACATCATCAATTGGCTATTCCGTTTGGGTCATCCTATAACAAACGTATTGTTGGAATACGACAGCAGATTTAGTTAAGCCAACTTGTATTAATGCAAATCGATGAATTAAAGCAAAATATAAAGCACCTATGGATAAAATCTTAGATACCACCATTTTTGTACTAAGAGGAAAAAAAGTGGTTACAAATTCTGCCCGATTTAAAACTGCAGCTCAAAATTGAGAGATCTACAAGGATATGTTCTGCTGGAATATGGCATGCCAACAATATACTTTTGAGAAAACTGGAAATAAAACTGCTTGGTTGTAACATGAAAGGTACACAAAAATGCTGGAGAAACTCAGCAGGTGCAGCAGCATCTATGCATTTCGGGCTGAAACCCTTCTTCAGACATGATTGTAACATGAAACCCTTCGTCAGACTGGTTGTAACATGAAATGGATGGTATGTCACAATGTAAATTCGTAATGAATTATGCCAATATCAAAATATGTAGATATTAATTTTAACACTGTGTGCTTTATGAATGTGTAGGATGCATAGTTGACTGGTTGTCACATATGTATGTGTAATTTCTTTTTAATGGGATCTTTATTCAAGGGCAAGCTTTGAGAAGATATCAGACCCCGGTTTTCACTTAATTTCAGTAGATTTCCCCAGAGCATGTCTAAGAATTTAGTTGTGAGGTTACATATTCTTGGGACAGACAAAGAACTAAACAGGATAGAACATCAAATAAATCTGGATATGAAAAAAGCCCGATTTTGATTGGTAGGGTCAGCACATATTTGGCTGGATTTGATTTTAAACAGAATTATCTTTGACCAGTGACAAATTGCCAGACATTGGAATAGAATAAAGCACACAAAAGCATAGAGACTTTTGACATTGAATTGTTTTTTAAATGTTAATTGTTTTCTCCATGCCAGGAGAAAGTTCATGATCTCACAAATCAAATTAAGCTCTAACTGCAGCAAGTACTTAATGAGGCCAAATAGGATATTGAACTTTACTGGCAAGGAGAGGTGTTTAGAAAGTTTTAAAAATAATTATACAGGGTGTATGTAGCTGAGACCACACCTGGCTAACCAGTTTTGGTTCCATTGCCCATAGCAACAATGGAATTAGTCCAAAAAAAGTTTCACTGGCCTATATCCTGGATTGTCCTATCAAGCGAGGCTAGATAGCAAAGAGGAAGTAAAGAGTAGGAATTAACGGTTCCTTTTCAGAATAGCAGGCAGTGACTAGTGGGGTGCCGTAAGGCTTGGTGCTGGGACCGTTATTTACAATATATATTAACGATTTAGACGAGGGAATTAAATACGACATCTCCGTGTTTGCAGATGACACAAAGCTGGGTGGCAGTGTGAGCTGCAAGGAGGATACTATGAGGCTGCACTTGGATAGGTTGGGTGAGTGGGCAGATGCATAGCAGATGCAGTATAATGTGGATAAATGTGAGGTTATCCGCTTTGGTGGCAAGAACAGGAAGGCAAATTATTATCTGAATGGTGTCAGATTGGGAAAAAGGGACGTGCAACTAGACCTGGGTGTCCTTGTACATCAGTCACTAAAAGTAAGCATGCAGGTACAGCAGGCAGTGAAGAAAACTAATGGCGTGTTGGCCTTCATTGTGAGAGGATTTGAGTTGAGGAGCAAGGAGGCCCTACTGCAGTTGTACAGGGCCCTGGTGAGACCGCACCTGCAGTATTGTGTGCAGTTTTGGTCTCCTAATTTGAGGAAGGATATTCTTGTTATTGAGGGAGCACTGGGTTAATTCCCAGGATGGCGGGACTGACATATGATGAAAGAATGAGTCGACTGGGCTTGTATTCACTGGAATTTAGAAGGATGAGGGGATCTTATCGAAACATATAACACTCTTAGAGGATTGGACAGGTTAGATGCAGGAAAAATGTTCCCGTTGTTGGGGGAATCCAGAACCAGGGGTCACAGTTTAAGAAGTAACTTAGGACTGAAATGAGGAAAAACCTTTTCACCCAGAGAGTTGTGAATCTGTGGAATTCTCTGCCACAGAAGGCAGTGGAGGCCAATTCACTGGATGTTTTCAAGAGAGTTAGATTAGGGCTAATGGAATCAAGGAATATGGGGAAAAAGCAGGAACGGGGTACCGATTTTGGATGATCAGCCATGATCATATTGAATGGCGGTGCTGGCTCGAAGGGCCAAATGGCTTACTCCTGCACCTATTTTCTAGGTTAGATAGGTTAGGTCTGTACTTTGTTTTGGAGTTTCAAAGAATGAAGGGCAATCTTATTGAAATATAACAAACATAATAGTGTTCCGTCTTGAATTAGGGGACAAAGTTACAAGGTGAGGCACCAGTCATTTAAACCCAAGGCACATGGACATTTTTTCCCATAGGGGATAGTGAATCTCTGGAATTCTTTTATGAGGCATTTAAAGTGGAGGTAGATCATATTATAAACGAATAGGGGACCTGACACATAAGAGCAGTTAATGCCTTGGGTACATCATCCATAATCATGTTGAATGGCAGGCCAAGCTAAAGGGGGCAGCAGACCTAATCTCATTCCTATTTTCTTGTGTGTTCTTGCGCAAAAATCAAACTGCTAGAAGAATTCAGTGAGTAAAACTCAAGAGGAACAAATAAAAAAAGTCAGTATAAATATCTCAGACAAATTTGCAATGGCTCCAGATTAATTATGGGGAAGTATTTGGCTTCACACCAATTTTGTTTGAATAAAAATTGCTTCTTACAGATCCTTATTTGTTTGTTCCTACAAACAAAACCATTTGGTCCGAGCATAATTCATTAGGAATCTGATTTATTTTCTTGTATAGTTGATGCAACTTCTGGACTATGAAGCAACATACTCTGGTGCAACAGTAGCTAGAGAATTTTCCAGCACAGACATACAATAGGGTATTCAGTGTTTTGTTAATTTTTCCCAAATACATCTGGCTGTATGCATGTAAATGCAAACTGTTAAAAAAAAAAAAAAAAATTAGATAATTATTTGACAGGTTTCCTTGGTCAAGAATTCTTTAATTTATGATTTGATAACTGTATTTGTAATGTATCAACTTAAGTTTTCCAATGTTGTCCTTGGCTGCAGACACACTTCATCCTTCACCGCATCTGTTGGTTCAACAAGTCTTTTTTCTTCCAATCTAGTTTCAAAAATCACAAGTGCTAATAACTCTCCTATAGGAATGTTCCTCCAAACTGATCTTCTCCAACTTTGAGTGACTGTCTCAGAAACAATGGTCCGGTGGTTGGTCTGGGAGCTTAGCTCAGAGGACGATTTGAGAAAGTGCTTTTTAATGTTTGCAAGGCAGAGACAGATTTGCCACATGATAACAACACTGCCTCTTTTCATAGCAGCTAGTGACAATTTTGATGTTGGCCTTTGATGAAGGCCTACCGCAAGCATATTGGGGGATAAGATAGAGTAAATGAGTAGTGTGGAAAACTTGAGACAGTCAAGACTCGTACAGCAAGGAAACCGGCTCTTTGTACCAATTTCTTACACCAAACAAAATGCTCATCTAAACTAGTCACTTTTTCCTGCGTTTAGCCCATATCCTTCTAAATCTTTCCCATCAATATATCTGTCCATCTCTTAAAATACCCACCTCAACTACCTCCTGCGGCAGTTTGGTCCATATACCCACCACCCCATGCAAGATGTAATTTACAGTCATCTCCACCATATACTCACTCCATTGTCCATACCACTTTCCAATGTAACTGAAGGACATCTAGTGCATTTTCCAGACAGAATATTTTACTTCTAACACTTAAGCATTCAAATAGATTGGTGAACACCTTCAACCCACAAGCATGATACCAAATTTCCAACTGGCAATCACTTTTATTCTCCACTGTTCTCATGCTGGTCCTTCCTTCCTGTATTGGTACCACAAAGCTCAATGCAAATGTAAGAGTCAACTGTTCGTCTTCCAACCGGGATATCAGAATCTTCCAGACCCACTATGCATCATCCCTTCTTGTAAATCTGGTTCTCCAATTTACAACCTTTTTGAGATTGACCGTTATCACCCCCATTTGTCTTCCACATATCACCCCTTTTGTATTTGTTTTCATTCTTGCCTTCCTATGACAGACTTCCTTGTGTTCTATCCTCTCCCATTTCCTAACATTCACCAGCTTTCTAAGCATCTTAAAACTTGTTTTATTTCTTTGTTTTATAACGTTTCTCAGTTCTGATGAAAAGTTAACCCTGAAATACATATTTCTCTCTCCATATATGATACCCGACTTATTGAGTAACTACAATATTTATACTTCAAATTTCAAACATCTGATGTATTTTGCTTTTGAGCTACAACTTTAAGAAAGCCTAGAAAAATTGAAATAATTGAAATTAAGACATAACAAACTCTCCAATGACCAACGCACAAAGTATTCACCCTGGGTTCGGCAATGTATCCAGCCAATCATCCTCAGCTGTTTCATCAATCAAGGATCCTTCATCACAATGTCAGGTATTCAGAGGATAGCACTATATGCGCAACTCTTCAAACAATAAAACAGTCCCTACCCATGTGCGTTCAAAGTCATGTTAAGAAACAGTATATACATTCTAAGCACAAAGCAATGATCATCTTCAACAAGAGAGAATTTATTTAACAGGATTAATATCACTAATACCCCCATTTTCAACATCCTGGGGAGGTGGGAAAATTAAATACAGGGATGTTACAAATAGCATGGCTACAGATGCAGATCAGAGGTTGGGTACAGTGGCAGAAATTAGTTGATGGGATGCTCATCACTTCTCTGGACGACTGCATCTCCATCAATACGCAACATAACTCAAGATCACTCATCATTGATACCTCATCCAACAGTTTAAGCTCTCACTGCCATTGGTGCATTGATGCTGCAGTTATATCACCTACATAATAAACCACAGAAACTAATCAAGATTCACAGCATCTCCCAAACCAGTAGCATCAACCAACAAGAATGACAAGGCATTCTTCTGCAAGTACCATTCCAAGACAAACATAACACAAAAAAGCACCGGTCACTTGGTTTGGTGTGGTTGTTCTGCATTCAATAAGATCATGGCCGACCTTTTAACTCAGAGCCATTTTCCAGCACTAATTCCACATCTGCCAATTCCCTTAATATTTAAAAATCTATTGATCTACTAAACAACTGAGCCTGTTTGGCTTTCTTAGAGAGAATTCCAAAAATTCGCCACCCACTGGGTGACGAAATTACTTCTGATCTTTGTTCTAAATGGCCAACCCCTTATTTTGGTTTGGACATTTATTGCTATTCTTTCATCATTTCAATCAAAATCCTGGTTACTCCTTACTAAGCAGAACTACAAAAGTATCATCAAAGCAAGGGCCAGCAATGGAGGAAGACAGCATATCACCACATTCTCAAGGGGAATTAAAAAATGGCATTAAACGTTGAGCTTGCTGACCACCCACACAAAAAAAAATCTCAATTACTTGCATAAATTTGGAAGTAAAACCAGACACAGCCACCAAATACAAAACATAAGCACCTTAAAGCTGAACTGCAAGACATGTTTTGGCTTTTCATCAAATCAATAGCAGATTATTAAAAAAATATGCATATGAATTTTGCAAAGTAAACGGTACCAAAACACGTCTGATTACCCTCAAATATGGCAAAAAAATCTTTGAATTCTAAATAAACTATAGTTGGTCATAGATAAGAAAATATTCCATACCAGCTCAATTAAAAATCAAAAACGTTTTTGAAGAGTTGTCACATGACACATTAACGTGACTTTTATCTAACCACATGCTGACAGACCTATCGTGGCTTTGTTTCTGCACTGTTTTAATTCAAAATTCTGTGTCTTTTGTGTTTCTAAAACTATTTTAAGATTATTCTTTGGTTCATAAAGACTTACAGTGAACATTTCAACTGCAATAAAAGTGGATATTTACCTTCCAAACTGATATTTTCCTTTGAACAATTCTTTTGCGAATGCATTAAAACCCGAGTACAATGGCTCCCCGAATGTTTTACTATAACCTAGCAGTCAATGATCGACACACATGTATACATATGTACCATGTATGAATTCAAAAGGACAAATTATGACTGATGCAAAGCATTAATGTTGCAGATTTCAGTGGAGATATTTTAGTTATAAAGTGGTTGAATTGCCTTTGTCTGTATACATGGAGAGACAATGGTAGGAATTCCCTACGTCAGTAGAAAATGATCCATTAATTCAGGCTGCAGTTTCTGCAGTGGTGACCCCACCCCCACAGTCTGCTCACATAACCATGCATGTAACATTTCTCTGCCAACAAGATCTGCACTCTTAGCAACACAGGCTACACACACCTGAAAATAATCCCTCTCCAGGCTGCGGACATGCAAACACATCAGGGAATTACTTTTAAGGAGCTGGTCATGAAGATTAAGGCTCCCCTCTTTTGCTGCAAAGCATTTTCTGACATGCTGCTTTGTGCAAAGATGCTGTCACCATGTCTGCACCTTAAAGTGATCTCTTTATTTTACTTCCATTAAGTCACCACGCTTTGACTCATTAGCTACCTCCCCCCCCCAATACCACCTAACGCCTATGAACCCTGATCCTCAAATCTCAGTCTCTTTCCCGAATCCTTTCCTAATTCACGAATGTGTGTCCATCTCCAGAGTCTGTTGGCCACAGCTGTAAAATAAAGGCAGTAGGTTACTTTGTCAATGCCGGTAAAATGGCTTAATATGAGAGAAAAACCCTAGGAATGCATCGCCTCTTAAACATGAGATTCAATGGGAAAAGGGCGTTTGTGTTTCAAAAATTCAGGATATGGATGGTTTTCTGTGAACACAGGCACAATTCCTGTGTTCAATTACTACTGTGTACAGCATTTGGTCATTATTTAATTGGATTGCTCTCATTTAGTAGCAAGATTAATAGCAAATGCTCAAGCACTTCTTCTGAGAGGCCATTTAAATCATCCAGTCCTTCCACTGTGCCTTGTTTGACAGGGAGACTCACTTTTCAAAGCAATCGTAGTATTAACAGTGAATCTAGTTATTGAGATTATTTATATCACAATTACACCGATGTGATGCATATACCAGATTAAATGAATAATGTGTAATGTTTATTTACCCTTCTCATTCCTCAGATTAAAGAAAATGCCAATTTTTGTTATTTCTACATTGAAAACCAGAGGGTAACCATGGAGAAGGTAGGATCATTCAAGGTTAAAGGAGGGAATTTGTGCTTGCTGTCAGGAGATGTAGACAAAGTACTAAACAAGTTATTTTGCTTCTATTTTAACTGAGAAGGGTATAGAGGACAATGAGATCAGTGTGGAGAATACGAACATTCAAGATTAACAAGGTGTTGGGGCTCTGGTGAATAAATCCTCAGGCCTTGCTTGATGGGATTTATCCCAGGTTATTGAGAGAGGCAGGAGAGGAGTTTGCTTGAAACTTGACAATAAATTTGGCAGCTTCCCTAGCCATTAGCGAGTCCTGGAGGACTGGAAAGTAGCTAATGTTGTTTTTCTGTTTAACGGAAGTAGGAAGAATCCAGGGAATTATAGGCCAGTAGGACTCATGTCAGTGGTAGGGAAACTATTGGAGAGGATTCACAGTGCTGGGGTAACTCAGCAGGTCAGACAACATCATTGGAGAACATGGATAGATGATGATTCGGGGTAATACCCTTCTTCAGACTATTTGCGGGGGACGGGCGGACGGGAGAAAAAAACTGAAGAGGGGAGAAGTCAGGACAGCATGGCAGGTAATGGTCTACATTGGTGAGGGTTGTTTTTGACAGGCAGATTGTTGGAACAAAGGTCAGTGATAAGAATAGTGGGTGTGAGCCAGGTTTGAGGCGTTGCAAAGCAAGAGGGAGGAAAGTACCTGGGGAGGTAGAGACGGGGGAAGATTAATGGTAGTCCAGGTGGGGGATGGTTACATCACCTAAAATTGAAGAATTCAATGCTCATACCATTGAAGTAATATGAAGTTCTGTTCCTCCAGTTTGCATGTGGCCTCACTCTGACAATGATGGAAGCCCAGGACAGAAAGATCAGCATGGGAATGGGAAAGGGAGTTAAAGTGGTTAGTAACTGGGAGATCCAGCAGGACGCTGAGTCTATGCTTGGTCTAGCCGATGTACAGGAGTCACATCACGAACACAGGATGCCATGGATGAGGAAGAGCACTGCTCACCCGGAAGGACTGCTGCGGTCCTTGGATGGTGGCTAGGAAGGGGGTATAGGGACAGGTGTTACGTCTCCTGGGGTTGCAGGGAAAATTACCTGGGAAGGGGGTGGTTTGGGTGGGAAGGAATGAGTAAATCAAGGAGTTATGAAGGGAGGGGTCCCTGCGGAAGGCGGAATGAGGTTGAGATGGGACAATGAGGTTGTCGACAATGGGGTGAGTATCCAGAAACGGAGGTGCAAAGGGACTTGGCAGTGCTGGAGCAGGGTTCTCGAAAAGTTAATTTGCAAGTCGAATTGGTAGTAAAGAAGGCAAACTCAATGCTAGCATTTATTTCAAAGGGGCTTGTATACAAAACAGGGATGTAATGTTGAGGCGCTAGTAAGGCTGCATTTGGAATATTGGGAGCAATTTTGGGCACCATATCTGAGGAACGATGTGCTGGTTCTGGAGAGGGTCCAGTGGGGATTTACTAGAATGATCCCAGGAATGAGTGGGTTAACCGATGATGAGTGTTTGTCGCACTGGGCCTGTACCCGCTGGAGTTTAGAAGAATGAGCGAGGACCTCTTGAAACATACAAAATAGTGAAAGGCTTGGATAGAGAGGATGTGGAGAGGATGTTCCCACTAGTGGGAGAGTATGACTAGAAGCCATTGCCTCAGAATTAAAGGACGTTCTTTTAGGAAAGTGATGAGGAGAAATTTCTTTAGTCAAAGGATGGTGAATCTGTGGAATTCTTCACCACAGAAGGCTGTGGAGGTCGTCAGTGGATATTTTTAAGGCAGATACAGATAGGTTCTTGATTCGTACAGGTGTCAGAGGTTATGGGGAGAAGGTAAGAGAATGGGTTCAGGAGGGAAAGATTGATCAGCCAAGATTAAATGGCGGAGTAGACTTGATGGGCCGAATGGCCTGATTCTACTATTCTTTATGGCCTTATGAATGGATATGTTCGGCTTCAAGACAATGCATGGGCAGATGAATGGAATTAGATCATCCAATATTTAATTGGAAGAAATCTCTATTCATCCAAAACTGGACAATGCTATAATCAACATGAGAAACAGATGCACTTTGGGAATCTGGAGAAAGATAGTAAATTGAGACTGAATGCTATCAGTTTATATATGTTCTGATCTTTTCACTGAGGGGCTACATATTGATGAGAAATAAGCACTGGAACCAAGGAAAGATTTTGCATGATGTCAGAAAGTGCACAGTAGTAGGAAATGAAATTGTTGCAGGCGATTCCCAGATATGGCTGCATACATGAGAACCAGATAAGAACATATTAACGCAGTAAGATGCAGAAAAGGGGCCTGATCAACTGTGTCAAAGGCTGCAAATGGGTTGATGAGGATGGACGAGCAAATATATCAGTGGATAGTCAGTTGGTGAGTTATTGTGCATTTGATTTGCAAATCGACATATAATTTTAACAGGATAAATTTGGCTTTTCAGCAACGTATATGGCACTGCATAAAATTACAATGTACAAAAGAATAGAGAGGAATGCATCTTTTAGATAAGACTATGAATAGCTTAGACAATAGCAGAATTTTACATTCAGGTTGTGCCGAAGAAAATATTAGTCTATTGCTGAACATAAAATGCAATTAATTTTCTCATCATAAATATGGAAGTCCAAATTTCTCTCCACTCAATCCAACTATATGAATGAATACATATAAATGAAAAGCACCCTTATTTGAGTGGAAAATGAATTTAACAATTTGACATTGGATTTTAAAACTTAATGGCTCTGCTCTGACTAAGCTCCTTAGTCTGTACCGTTTAAATTCAACAGAAGTGTCTTCATTTGGCAAATAAGCTTAAAAATGCAACACAGTGCCAAAAGAGAAGATCCAGATTTCACTTGCACGACTCCTGCAGCACAAATGCTAATTTTCTAGTCTGAATTTTATCCATTAAAATATTAATCATTCCCAGGAATTATTTATTATCCTTTAATGCTTTTAGTGGTAATATCTCAATTCAAGCAAAGATCTTGCATTAACTATTACTAAAATAAGCAAGAAGAAAATCTGGACCTCCATTTAGTAAAAATAATAAGTAAAGCATTATATTGTAAAATTTGCTTAGTATATAAAATGGACTGCGGAAAGCTGCTCTGCAATAAAACCAGATTTTGTTCAGGTGCTGCAACAGATAATAGTACAACATGAACTTACTAAGAACTCAGTGATATTTTCAGCTATCAGATTACCATTTAGGTGTAGAGTAACGGAAAAGAAAGAAAAGGAGCAAATCCTTAGCAACAAGAGCAACTTATAATTATGTAGCAATTCAAACTTATCAAAATATCTCAAGGCATTTCACGGGAGTATAGATATACAACATTTGATAGCCAAATCCTGGAGCTCTGGACAGAAATTGAAAGGTTGGTCAGAGGTAAAAAAGAGCACTGACAAGGAAGCATTTCAATTCACTTAAACCTTTCAAATTGTCAATCATCTAACCTTAAAACCTGCACTTGCCACAGTGCACAGCCAACCCTGATTGCCAGCTACGATATTTTAGTGTCCAATAATATCAACTTTTTGTCACCCTTGCCATTCCAGACATAGTCAACAGTATCACACTCTTGTCCCCAAAATAATACAATTAAGTTAACCATTATCAAATGATTATTCCAAATCATCATAGCATTCAAAAATGATCCCACCTTTTATTTCTCCACTAGTCTTAAATCCTTCTCATTCATCCACATATCCAATAACAATCTTAAAGCAAATCGTTCAGATTGAGACCAACCAGTCTACATTGTGTTACTTCACTTCATTCTGTTGCTTACTAAGACAACATCTATTGTCTCCCTCTAATACCACCAACATTACAACTGCTTCTTCTTTAGTTCTATCTCCCCGCATGCCCTCTACATATCATCCTGTTTCAGCTCCCCTAATTCACATGAGACAGTCAATCACCCAACTTTCCTTCCGTTCTCATGCTGGTTGACGTTGTTAAATGTAACTCTTCCTGCAAGTTCTGCTCCCTCTCTTTCATACCTGCTGTGAATCAGTATGGCCGCCCCCATGCCTCTGCCAGTGGATTCTCGACTTCCTGATCCACAGACCTCAGTGAGGATTGGTGACACCTCCTCCACAATAATTCTCCACACAGCTACCCCACAAGGATGCGTTTTCAGTCATAGGACTATACAGTCAAATTTGGCTCCAATTCCATCTGCAAGTTTGCAGGTGACAGCACTGTGGTGGGCCAAACCACGACAAGAGGGTATAGAAAGGAGATAAAGAACTTAGCGACATAACGGCAGGACAATAACTTCTCCCTCAATGTAGGACGAATGAACTAATTATTGACGTTTGTAAGCCGGACGGAGTACATTCTCCAATCAGCATCAATAGTGCTGAAGAGGAAATGGTTGAGTGCTTCATGTTCCTTGCCATTATTAATATAAATGATCTGTTGTGGACCAACCACATTGATGCAACAGCCAAGAAGGCACACCCACAGCTCTACTCTTACTGAGGAGACTGTGGAAATTCGGCATTCTTCTTTAGTTCTAACCAAGGTTCCCAAAAAATATAGAGAGTTGTAGATGTAGCCCAGTCCATAACATTGACCAGACTTCCCACCATTGATTACATCTGCACTTCACGATGGGGGGGGGCGTACAAAGTTTAATAGAGATGTGCAGGATAATTTATTTTTGGTGTGGTAAATGCTTTGAGGTACTGGTTGAAACAGATACATTAGTGGCATTTAAAAAACATTTGGATTTCAAGAGTTTTCAAAAGAGAGTTAGATTTAGCTCTTAGGGCCGAAAGAATCAAGGGATATGGGGGAAAAAGCAGGAATGGCATAGGTTTTGGATGATCAGCCATGATCATATTGAATGGTGGTGCTGGCTCAAGGGGCCGAATGGCCTACTCCTACACCTATTTTCTGTTTCTATTTTCTATGGATTGGCATATGGATATGTAAGGAATGGAGGGATATGGGTTATGTACAGGTAGATAAGTGTTCGGCACAGACATTGTGATCCGAAGATAGACAAAAATGCTAGAGAAACTCAGCGGGTGCAGCAGCATCTATGGAGCGAGGGAAATAGGCAACGTTTCGGGCCGAAACCCTTCTTCAGACTGATGGAGGGTGACCCGAAGAGCCTGTTCTTGAGCTGTACCATTCTTTTATTCTAAATGGATGCCAGGTAAATGTGGCAGTGTCTGAATATCATCATGGGCCGAAAACATGGGCTGATCTTTGGAAACTATGTGTCTTTACCAGACGAACTCAATGACTTTTATGCCTGTTCTACACAGTCAAATGAAGGTCAACCATGACATTTGCCCACTCTGCACTGGCTCTGTCCTATACATCGCTGTGGCAGAAGTCAGATCTGCTTTCAAAATGGTAAATTCTCGGAAAGAGGTAGGTCCGGATGGAGTCTTGTGTCAATCTACAGGCCAGTCTTCGCCATCATCTTCATTCTCCAAGTTCAACAGTCCACTGTCCACAACTGATTCAAGGAAACCTCCAGAATTCCAGCGCCCAAGGAAAATATGTGACCCGTCTCAATGACTACCACCCAGTAGTTCTAACACTGACCAGACTGAAGTGATCAATTAAAACTGATCATGACACACATCTGCGCCAGATTGACAGACGATCTAGATTCCTTGCAATTTGATTATAGGAAGAACATGTCCACGGAGAACACCATCCCTCTTGCACTACCCTCAGCTCTGGACCACCTTGACAATTAGAACACCTGCATTAGGATGCTATTCATTGATACAGCTCAGCCTTCAACACCATAATACCAAATAACCTCATCTCAAAACTCCGGGATATTGGCCTTGAGGGTTCCATCTGCACCTAGCGTCTGGACTTCCAGATCAGCATCTATAGTTCCTTAGAAGGCTTAGAAGATTTGGCATGCCCCCAGCAACCCTCACCAATCTACAGATGTGCCATGGAGAGTATTTTGTAGCATGCATCACAGCCTGGCTTGAGAACAGTTCCATCCAAGATAAGAAATTACAGTTGTGGACGTAGCCCTGACCATCACATAAACCAACCTCCTTTCCTTTGACTCCATCTGCACTTCATGCTGCCTCAGCAAGGCAGCAAATATAATCGAGGACCAGTCTCACCCCAGTCACTCTCTCATCTCCCATCAGGCAAGATGTATAGAAGTCTGAAAACACAAACCTCCAGATTCAGGAAGTTTCTCCCCAGGTGTCATCAGACAACTGAACAGTCCTCTCATCAACTCGAGTACGGACCTGACCTCCCAGGAAACCTTTGATGTCTGATAAATCAGATTTAAAAATAGTTCAATATTATATCCTGCACTAAATGGTGTACCTTTATCCTTATCTGTGCATTGTGGATGGCTTGATTGTATTCATGTCTAGTCTTTTCTTTGACTGGATAGGACGCAAACAAAAGCTTTTCATTGTACCTCAGTAAACATGACAATAATAAATGAAACAGATTATCTGATAAAACTGTACATAACATTTTTCCTATTCTGACCTGCAACATTGATACTCATCAAGGTTGTACGCTCAGTCCTGTGCTCTACTCCCTGTACATCTATGACTGTGTGGCCAAGTACAGCACCAACTTGATCATTAAGATTGGTAATAACACTACTGTTGTCGGAGTCATACAGTCCTTCGGTCCAAATCATCGATGCTGGCCAAGATATCCTATCCAGGCTAGTTCCATTTGTTCGAGTTTGGCCCATATTCCTCTGCACCATTCTTATCCATGTACCTGTCCAAATGTTTTATAAATGCTGTTATAGCACATGCCTCGGATACCTCTTCCAGCAGTTTGTTCCATTTATCCACCATCCTCTGAGGGAGGAGGTTGCCCCTCGGGTCTTTCCCGTTTCACCTCAAAACTCTGGTTTTTGATTTGATTCCCCTACCCTGGGTCAAAAATTCTGTATTTATTGTAGTATCTACCATTACCATGTATACTTCATGTGAAAAAGGAATTTAAATGCACCCTGGTGTATAAAACAATAAATTAATCTAATTTCATCTAAGTGCCCTGTTACTTTCTTAATAACAGTTTTCATAATTCTTCATATTACTAAGTTTAGGCTGGTCCACAGTTCCCTGTTTTCTCTCTCCATTTCCTAAAAAGTGAGTTTGTTTCTTTACATTCAATCTGTGGAAACTGTTTTAAAACCTATGACAACCAATACATCCACCATCTCCATAGCTATCTCCTTCAAAACCTGGGATCTAGATATTCAAGTCTTGGAATTTATTGGCTTCCAATCCTATTAGAATCCATAGAGCCACAGGATTGTACAAACCTATTAATTACTACAATAGGATTACTTTTTAAAATCAATGCTAATTACTTTGGGCTGCTCTTTCCTCCTAGTTCACCTCATCATTATAGGGAAATTTCCACATGTCCCAATATAATCTTTCCTATCTCCTGTGTGGGATTCATGTTAAATGTTGTTAACATTTTCCTCTTTATAAATGCATAGACTATCATAATGTCTGACTTTTTTTGGTGTTTCCCCCTTTGTCTCCTCCTGCATTCTATTCTCCCTTTACTGATTAATGCCTTGGTCTTCTGCTGTTGGATTCTGACATTGCAAGCCTTTACTTTTGATTGAGCGCTTTCTTTATCTTCTGCAGGACACAGCAAAAACATTTTTTGTTGTACTGTTTAGCTTTCAGAAAGGGAGTTATATTATTCGTAAAATATATATTAATTCTTTGGAAGTAAGCTTTTGCTTTAATATTCCTTTTAATGTTGCTTCTCATCTACCAGTTAAGTCACACCTAATATCCTTGCAGTTTGCTTTACTCAGGTTTAAGGCACTAGCTTTTGACTGATCATAGTTCCCTTTACATCCAGATTATCAATTAAATGTTACTAAGTGCACAGTATCATACTTAAAATAACCTGCCAATTTTCAATGGTTTGACAACAAACTGATGCAGAAATACATATCTTAAACCGTCGATGAATATATCCTTCACACCATTGAAAAGCATTTGGATACGTACATGGATTGGAAAGGTTTAGAGGGAAATAGGTCACACAGAAGCAAAGAGGACTAGCCTCGATAAGTATCTTGGTCAGCATGAATGAGTTGGGCCAAAGGACACATTTCCATCCTGTCTGTATGACTTATTGCTAATTTGGTTTGCCCTAGTACATATGTAGATTAAAGTCCATTACAATTATATTTGACCCTTGTAATATGCACCTCTCAATTATGCAATAAATATTCTGCTCTACCAGAATTATTTGTAGCCAACTCCCACAAATGCATTTTTGCCTCCTGTTTCATACCTACATTCAAACCAAATCTATCTAGTTTTCTGATCCAAGACCAACATTTTCTACTTTATCCTTTTCTTTAATATCAAGGCCATCCTGCCTCCATTTTTATGTTGCCTCTCCTAAACTATAAATATCTCAGGAAATTTAAACTACTTGGCTTTGGATATTTAAATCCCAATCATTATAATAATAATAATAATAATATTAATAATAATATATTTTAATGTAATTGCACAGAGGTACAACGAGATTTGGTATGCAGCTTCCATCCGATGTAATAACTTAATTAACTAAAAATTTAGACACCCAGAGAAACAAGATTTAAAAAAAACCCAGTAAAACAGTATAAAGTGCAAATAGGTCTGTGCCGGGTCGATGTGCGACGTGACCATCCGAGGAAGACAGTTCATGGTGGGGTGGGGGAGGCGGGGGCACTCAGCAGGGCCTTTTGCATTCACATTCCTCTTATGACCTTCAGATCATACCCATTCATTTCTATTTTCACCATTTACAAATGCATTTTGAATTACTTTCCACTTTCGCCCACCACCCCACGTGTCCCTTCCAATGCTACTTTTTTTTGTTTACATCTGCCCCTGGGAAAGATAATAATTCTTCATCTATAAGAGAACTTTCAAACTCAGAACTGCCTTGACTTTGATCAATGTTAACCGAGAAATGAAACAACTCCCATGTTCCCATCTTGACTCTTACGGTTACCCTTATTTTCATGCTATATAGTCCATGGGAATTTGGGAAAACAATTAGCCAGAGTAACCTGATCAATAAAAATAGGATTGTGAAAACATAACCTGGGTCAACAACTGATTAACTGTAAAATTCTGCTCGACTTTCTACCATATAATCTTGAAAATTTCTCTCCTGACCAAGGCCAGTTCCAAATGGACTAATAGTCACCCAATACCATGCCTACAGGCAAACTACTTGACTGCAACTGCATTAGAAACCGATACCAAACCTGCATTCACCCAAAATCTACAGCAAAGCATATGTAAATAAAGTGCACACAAACATTCCTGTCCAATCCATTTCTCTTCCAAGCATTCCTGACATTATTCACTACATGGTCCAATATTAAATGACAATAGACAATAGATAATAGGTGCAGGAGTAGGCCATTCGCCCCTTTGATCCAGCACCGCCATTCACTGTGATCATGGCTGATCATCCACATTCAGTACCCCTTTCCTGCCTTCTCACCATATCCCCTGACCGCCATCTTTAAGAGCTACATCTAACTCTCTCTTGAAATCATCCAGAGAATTTGCCTCCACTGCCTTCTGAGGCAGAGAATTCCATAGATTCACAACTCTCTGGGTGAAAAAGTTTTCCCTCATCTCCGTTCTAAATGGTCTACCCCTTATTCTTAAACTGTGGCCCCTGGATCTGGACTCCCCCAACATCGGGAACATATTTCCTGCCTCTAGCGAGTCTAATCCCTTAATAATCTTATGTTTCATAACAAGATTCCCTCTCATCCTCAATTCCAGAGTGTACAAGCCCAGCCTCTCCATTCTATCAACACATGACAGTCCCACCATCCCGGGAATTAACCTCGTGAGCCTACGCTGCACTCCCTCAATAGCAAGAATGTCCTTCATCAAATTTGGAGACAAAAACTGCACACAATACTCCAGGTGTGGTCTCAACTGTACAACTGCAGAAGGACCCCTTTGCTCTTATACTCAACTCCTCTTGTTATGAAGGCCAACATGCCATTCACTTTCTTCACTGCCTGCTGTACCTGCATGCTTACTTTCAGTGAGTGATGAACAAGGACCCCCCAGATCTCTTTGTACTTCCCCTTTTCCCAACTTGACACCATTCGGATAATAATCCGCTTTCTTGTTTTTGCCACCAAAGTGGATAACCTTACATTTATCCACATTAAACTGCATCTGCCATGCAATCATCCCACTCACCCAACCTGTCCAAGTCACCCTGCATTCTCATAGCATCCTCCTCACAGTTCACACGGCCACCCAGCTTTGTGTCATCTGCAAATTTGCTAATGTTACTTTGAATCCATTCATCTAAATCATTGATGTATATTGTAAATAGCTGCGGTCCCAGCAATGAGCCTTGTAGTACCCCACTCGTTACTGCCTGCCATTCTGAAAGGGACCGGTTAATCCTTACTCTTTGTTTCCTGTCTGCCAATTTTTTTTTATCCATGTCAGTACCTTATCCCCAATACCAAGTGCTCGAATTTTGCCCACTTATCTCGTATGTGGGACCTTATCAAAAGCTATCTGAAAGTCCAGGTATACTACATCCACTGGCTCTCCCTTGTCCATTTTCCTAGTTACATCCTCAAACAAATTCCAGAAGACTAGTCAAGCATGATTTCCCCTTTGTAAATCCATGCTGACTTGGACCGATCCTCTTACTGCTATCCAAATGTGTCGCTATTTCATCTTTTATAATCTTCCCCACCACCGATGTCATGCTAACTGGTCTATAATTCTGTTTTCTCTCTCCCGCCTTTCTTAAAAAGTGGGATAACATTACCATATAACCATATAACAATTACAGCACGGAAACAGGCCATCTCGGCCCTACAAGTCCGTGCCGAACAATTATTTTCCCTTAGTCCCACCTGCCTGCACTCATACCATAACCCTCCATTCCTTTCTCATCCATATGCCTATCCAATTTATTTTTAAATTATACCAACGAACCTGCCTCCACCACTTCCACTGGAAGCTCATTCCACACCGCTACCACTCTCTGAGTAAAGAAGTTCCCCCTCATGTTACCCCTAAACTTCTGTCCCTTAATTCTGAAGTCATGTCCTCTTGTTTGAATCTTCCCTATTCTCAAAGGGAAAAGCTTGTCCACATCAACTCTGTCTATCCTTCTCATCATTTTAAAGACCCCTATCAAGTCCCCCCTTAACCTTCTGCGCTTCAGAGAATAAAGACCTAACTTATTCAACCTTTCTCTGTAACTTAGTTGTTGAAACCCAGGCAACATTCTAGTAAATCTCCTCTGTACTCTCTATTTTGTTGACATCCTTCCTATAATTGGGCGACCAAAATGGTACACCATACTCCAGATTTGGTCTCACCAATGCCTTGTACAATTTTAACATTACATCCCAGCTTCTATACTCAATGCTCTGATTTATAAAGGCTAGCATACCAAAAGCTTTCTTTACCACCCTATCTATATGAGATTCCACCTTCAAGGAACTATGCACGGTTATTCCCAGATCCCTCTGTTCAACTGCATTCTTCAATTCCCTACCATTTACCATGTACGTCCTATTTTGATTTGTCCTGCTAAGGTGTAGCACCTCACATTTATCAGCATTAAACTCCATCTGCCATCTTTCAGCCCATTCTTCCAAATTGCCTAAATCACTCTGTAGACTTTGGAAATCCTCTTCATTATCCACAATCTTGGTATCATCTGCATACTTACTAATCCAATTTACCACAACTTCATCCAGATCATTGATGTACATGACAAACAACAAAGGACCCAACACAGATCCCTGAGGCACCCCACTAGTCACCTGCCTCCAACCCGACAAACAGCCATCCACCATTACCCTCTGGCGTCTCCCATTCAGCCACTGTTGAATCCATCTTGCTACTCCTGCATTTATACCCAACAGTTGAACCTTCTTAACCAACCTTCCATGAGGAACCTTGTCAAAGGCCTTACTAAAGTCCATATAGACAACATTAGCTACCCTCCAATCCACAGGAACTTAAAAATTAATAAAGAGGTCATGACTTAAAAATTAATAAAGAGGTCTTTTTATGTGCATGGCTCCAATAATGAAGCACATATCATCATATTGCAGAAACAAAAGCAACCGCTCTTCCATTGAAGCATTCCCAAGGACTGGTTGTAACTTCAATACATCTGATACACATTAAAATCATGTGCAAATTGACTTAGCAGAGTGCTCAGATTGTACATCTGGACTCTGTTGATACAGGAACATTTCAGGCAGTACAGTAACTAATTCAAAAGCTGTTTATTCCTTGCCAAGCAACAGATAAACACAAAAATAAATTTATTCAATCATGACAATTAACTCAGACAAGATATCACTGCAGTTATCGGTCTTAATTAAACACACACGGTACATAATCAGAAAACTGTACGTCACACAATTTAAAAATAATAAATGACTACAATGAATTTGGTCTTCCCAAAAGGCACACGTATTGCATTTTGACCAGAAAATGCAGCATGGAATATTGAAAGGAGCACAATGCTCTAAATGTTGGGAGAATAGATTTGATGTCTGTTTCAAATCTCATTTTATCACAAATTCCACACATTCAAGCCTACTGCAAAATGTATCTTTTTTTTGTCCTCCCTTTCCCATATCCTTTGCATTTAAAACTTGGCTTATTTGATGATTTACCCGTTTTAATTGAAGATCATTGATGGTAAAAATATTATTTAGCTCGTCACAGATGCTGCCTTACCTGCTGTGTATTTCTAGCACTTGTTTTTATTTCAGATTTCAGTATTTTGCCTTTGTAGCTTGAAACATAAATCAATCCTCATCAACCAAGCTTTTGGCATGCAACTTAAGCTTTGAAAACACAACTTTGCTCAATGAATATCACTACAGAACATTTAGAATAGAATTGTTTATATTGATAATAAATGTAGAAAAGACACAAGACCATGCAAAAGATCCAGAAGAAAGCTCAAAACTAATTTAAATGCAGCCTGCTGATTAAATAAAGACAACAGGTCAGAGAATAGTTTCAGATGCATCAAAACCCTTCAACAATTAAAACTGTTGAAAGAATAAACACTATTTCAGAATGAGGTATGCCTAGAACAAAAAGAGTTTTGCCTTAAATAACTTAACAAAGAGGTCAACACAGGCAACTTTATTTTTTTAGCTGTAGATTTTGCCATCCATTTTTTATATGTCCATTCTCACGTATTAAAGATACGCAGCTAAAGTTGGTTTACTGTCTTCAAATACGACAATGTTCCAGACTGAAAATCAGACCAGAATCAGAAGGTACATACTGTACTCACATAATTATGACAAAAGGAAAAAAAACGTTTCTGTACATATGATACACAAGATTCAAGCCACTGTAGAATTTGCCTGGATATGTTGTGTTGTTCTAATTCGGTCTTAACTGCAGCAATATGTTAAATCAAAAGTCACAGAATCACGAGAGCGCAAAAAAAGTTTTAATTATTTAAGTCAATACCTGGTATACAGAAATGTCTCTGGTCGTTAGCACTACAGGAATGTTGAAGTACTGGCCTTCACCGTTGTACTCTTCTGACGTTGGGTTTCATTGACTTCAATGAAACCACGGCTGATACTGCAGCAGCCACTTAGCACCTTCAGAAAAAGATTGGGGTGGAATTTTGTCTTTGGTTGAATTCATATTTAGTCATAAGACTAAAATAATTCTT
Source organism: Leucoraja erinaceus (assembly GCF_028641065.1). Taxonomy (NCBI): domain Eukaryota; kingdom Metazoa; phylum Chordata; class Chondrichthyes; order Rajiformes; family Rajidae; genus Leucoraja; species Leucoraja erinaceus. Next base: position 2,713,994 of record NC_073406.1, on the reverse strand, counting down.
GGCCACAATTTCTCAGATGCGCTAATACCAGGTTCAGATTTAGTCCCCACTATCAAAGTTTTACTATATTCTTTAGAAAAATCAAAACCAAAAAAACGTGTTAGCTACCATGCTTCAGATTCTCAAAACATGTTAAAGTGAACATATATTTAGCATACGATCTAAAATAGGAATAATCATTTCAGATTGTATTACAAAATAAATCACCATTTAAAAAAGGTTGTTCAGACAGTAATTAATAATTAATGTCCCCTGTTAAGAGTTTGAATTTTAAATGCGAGTAGATATTTACATAAAATTAGGTGGTTCTCAGTTATCATTACACAAACTCCCAGAATGTTTATGTAACTAATCACAGATAGACTCCTCAGTAGGTTAATTTATACTAGACATGTGCTTATGGTCATTTGCATGAGAAATATATTGAAGATCATAAGAGCCTTTGTAATTCACTGCTAGGACACCAATAGAATATAGAATACATTGTTCAATACTGAATCAACATAATTTCTCATTTTAATCAACAGTATCATTTTTATTATCTAAGTAATTATGCCCTAAATATCCATACAATCAATATTAGGTCACTTTTAAAATCACAAGGCACTCTTATCAAGCTCCACTACAGAGACCACAGCACAAACTAGATTGACATTCCTTTGCAATTGCAGGGGAACGCTGCCATGTTGATGTTGCTATCTTTTAGATAAGGGATTAAAACAAGGCCTTGCTTATTCTCCAAGATGAATTCAAAAGATTCGGTGGCACTAATCTGACTAAAATGAGTAAATTAACAGTATCACAAAAAAAAGTGCATTGATCTATAATTATATTTCAACTAATATCACAAAAAAATGGTACATCTTGCCATGCTCAATTTAAGCAAACTAGCTGCCACGCTACCAACATCACAATAGCAGCTGCCCTTTTCAACATAAAAATAATTGTGTGAAAGTACTTTAGAATATTCTAAATTAAAGTCTGTGTTCTCCATCCTTAATGAAAAATATTTGTGCAATAAGGGTTCTAAGGAAGAATTAACGATAGTGGAACAAGCAAGTATTATGGTAATTCAAAATGTTCTTATTTTTCCTCTAGTAAGCAACCATACTGTCCTGCAATGGATAGAAGTTGTGATTAAACAGAAACCTCACCCATTTCCAACCCTCTCCGGCACTCTGACCCACTAATTTGTGATAGTGATGCATAAATGCCCTTCTCAACAGACCAAATATTCTCATTGGTACTGTATGTCCTACAATACAATGTAGTGATATAATGTGTATGTGAAAATGTAGTATGTGAAAAGGAATTATCCGAAATTATAGGTTATCACCTGCCAAATATTTTTTTTAATCATAAACCCAATATTTAAAAAAGATGACCTGTACATCCCAAAGCTGCATTGACCATATTGGCCATTTCCATGTTATCCAATTCACAACGTTTTTGTTTTGCATTAATATTGTTTTATTTATATATTGAACTTTTTTTGTTTATCTCGTTATCTTTGACTACAGACCACTTAGTCATCAGGACAGTGCAAGTGGGAAAATATTTGCATACTGGGTTATGATCCACAATGAATTGCCTGAGAGGATGGTGGAAGCAGATTCAACTACACTTTTGAAATGGAATTCCATAAAAACTTTATAAAATTATCTGTCATAGCAAGATTTTACTACCTCAGGATGTTCCAAAACACCTGACAGCCAATGAAACATTGGATAAATGGGGGAATTAAAAAAAAAAATTAAAAAAAAATAGGAATCGCTTTGTGGTCCCATCAAAAATCCAGCACAGCATCCTGTGTAACTGTGCATCTATTCTAGGGGAGAACTACTCGGATTTAAAGTCATAATAAATAAGTTAGCATCCTCTGATTGCTAACAAACTTCCAATCTATTATTCTGACAATGTCTTCAGTTTCTGTTTGCTCTCCTCTCTTCATGCCTGAGTACTAATTATCTACATTTAGTCTGGCAACCTGGAAATACTCAGATTGTCATTGCAGCAATGAAGCCATAGCCTGGAAATTTGTCTGTTCTTGTTTCTGCATTAATACAATGCTAGCAATCTCATCAACTTGTTTCAAAAACCTCAAACAAACGGTTTATTTGTTGGTGCCAGTTGAGTAAATATGATTCACAGGTTCTCTTGTAGAATGCAACTTTATTTCAAAAAGAGAGGGCATCAGAGAATTTAATTTTCTATATTCGGTCTTTTCTTCGGGATATTACCAATGGAATGCCTGTGCGTAATACTTGTACTTTTGAAAGCCCTAATATATAACCACAACTTCATTCACTCATCCCTCCCGAAGTACTTTCCCCAACATGAGCCGCAGGAGATGTACACCTCTCCTCATACCTCCTCCCCTGACACCATCCAGGGATCCCAGCAGTCCTCCCAGTTGAGACAGAGGTTCACAAGCACCTCCACTAACCTCATCTACTCCATCCGGTGTTACCAATGTGGATTCCTGTACATTTGATAGACCAAGTGTAGATTTGGTGACCGTTTCGCTGAACACTGTCCGCTAAGGCCTACTGGATCACCCGGTTACTAACAATTTTAACTCCCCTTCCCATTTCTGTACTGACATCTCTGTCCTGGGGCTCCTCCATTGCCAGAGTGAGGCCACACACAAAGTGGAGGAACAGCACTTCATATCTTGCTTGGGTAGCTTACACCCTAACGGTATGAACATTGAACTCTCCAATTTTAGGTAAGTTGAAACTAGGCAGGTGGTAGAAGTGTGCATGTCGGTGGAGGGAAACACTTTGGTAACAGTGACCACCTGTAAGTTTCAAGTTTATAGCAGAAATTAATAGGTTGGTCTTCAAATTAAGGTTGTAAATTGGGGTGGGGTGGGGTGGTGGAGGAAAAGGCTGATTGTAATAGCATAAGGGAGGACCAGGCAAAAACAGATTGACAGCAGATACTGGTGGGTAAAACAACATCTGACAAATGGAAGTCTTTTAAAAGAGAATTTGTAAGAGTACAGGGTCAGCAAGGGTGAAGATGGCAAGATTGGAGAACCTTAGATGACAAAAGATATTGAAGGAAACCCAAAGGAAACACTTGACAGTTATAGGCAACTGGAATCAACAGCGTCTCCTGAGGAATAGAGGGGTCATAGAGTCAGAGTGATACAGCGTGGAAACAGGCCCTTTGGCAAAATATGCCCACATCAGCCAACATGTCCTAGCTACACTAATCCTACCTGCCCACGTTTGGTCCATATCCCTCCTAATATGTCCTATCCATGCACCATGTTTCTTAAATGTTGGATAGTCCCTACCTCCTCTGGCAGCTCGTTCCATACACCCAACACCCTTAGTGTGAAAAGGTAACCCCTCAGATTTCTACTAGATCTTTTCCCCTTCACCTTAAAGCTACGTCCTGGTCCTCCAGGCAAGAGACTGTGCATCTATCAGATCTATTCCTCTCATTATTTTATACACCTCTATAAGATCACCCCTCATCCTCCTACGCTCCAAGGAATAGAATTATTGGGGGAATGCAGAACCAGGGGCCACAGTTTAAGAATAAGGGGTACGCCATTTAGAACTGAGGTGAGGAAAAACATGTTCACACAGAAATCTGTGAATTCTCTGCCTCAGAAGGCAATGGAGGCCGATTCACTGGATGCATTCTAAAGAGTTAGATAGAGCTCATAGGGCTAGCAGAATCAAGGGGTATAGGGAACAGGGTACTGATTGTGGATGATCAGCCATGATCACATTGAATGACGGTGCTGGCTCGAAGGGCCGAATGGCCTACTCCTGCACCTATTGTCTCTGTATCTATGTCCCAGCCTAATGAATTTCTCCCTACAACTCAGACCGTCTAGTCTGGCAACATCCTTGTAAATCTTCTCTGTACCCTTTCCAACGAGGCAACTTCTTTCCAATAACTTGGTGCCCAGAACAAAACACAATACTCTCAAATGCGGTCTCACCAACGTCTTATACAACTGCGACATGACCTCCCGACTTCTATACTTAATACTCTGACTGATAATGGCTAATGTGCAACTGGAACCATGCACTTGCACTCCTAGATCCCTCCGCTCTACAACATTCCCCAGAACCCTACCATTCACTGTGTGGGTCCTGCCCAGGTTAGACTTCCCAAAATGCAACCCTCACATTTACCTGTATTAAATTTCATCAACCATTCCTCAGCACATCTGGCCAATCGATCAATATCCTGTTGTAAAATTTCACAACCATCTTCACTAACTGCAAAACCACCCACTTTTGTATCAGAGCAAACTTGCTGAACTTGACATGTATATTCTCATCCAAATCATTGAATAGACAAACAGTAATGGGTCCAGCACTGAACCCTGGGTACACACTAGTCACAGGCCTCCTGTCCAAGAAGCAACCTTCCATTATCGCTGTCTGCTTCCTTCCGTGGTCAATTTTCTATCCATTTGGCCATCTTTCCTTGGATCCCTTGTGATCTAACCTTCCAGAGCAGCATACCATGCGGAACCTTGTCAAATGCTTTGCTGAAGTCAATATATACAACATCTACAACTCTGCCCTCATCTACCTTTTTGGTCACGTCTTCAAAAAACCTCAAACAAGTTTGAGAGACAAGACTTCCCACGTACAAACCCACGCTGACCCTATCCCTAATCAGCCTTTGTCCATCGAATTGCATGCATATCCTATCCCTCAGAATACTCTCTAGTAAATTTCCAACTACAGATGTTAAGCTCACTGGCCTATAATTCCCAGCATTTTCTCTGCAGCCCTTCTTGAATAGAGGCACACTCGTAATTTTCAACCAGGGCTCCCGCAATTTCCTCTCTAGTTTCCCACAATGTACCCAGACATATCTGATCAGGCCATGGAGATTTGTCTACCTGCATACACGCTAGTATCTTCAGCACCTATTCGACCGTTCACTGACTGCTCTCAAGACACTTCCATTGACTGCCCCAGGTTCCTCCTTGCTGTGTTTGTCCTCGGTAAATACAGAGGAGAAATACTCATTGTGGACCTTGCCCATCTTCTATGGCTCCACACAGAGATGACTGCTTTGATTAAGGAGAACCCCCAAAAATTCTACAGGTGTATTTGGAGCAAGAGGATAGCCAGTGAGAGTGGGACTCCTTAGGGACAAAATAGGCAGTCTGTGTGCAATCAGGTAATGTGGCAAAGTCCTAAATGGATACTTCTCTGAGCAGATGGACAAGGAAGATCGTTACAAAATGCTGGAGTAAATCAGCGAGGCAGGCAGCTTCTCTGGAGAGAAAGAATGGGTGACGTTTCGGGTTGAGACCCTTCTTGGAAGGTAGTTAGTTCAGAGAGGAATATGCTATTGGACTGGAGCAGGTCAGTATTAAGAAGAAGAGATACAAGATGTCATGAAATGGATAGGATAGGATAGCTGGAGATCTTTGCATCTTCACTTGACATGCCACAAAAACAGAGGATAGCTAATTAAGTAAAGTAGCAGGAGAAAAACAGGTAACTACAGGTCAGAGCTTGATGTCAGTGATAGGAAAACTATTTGACAAAATTCTAATGTATAGGATTTATGTACATTTGGAAAGCTAGAGACTGGTCAGAGACAATCAGCATGGCTTTCTGCAGGAGAAACAAAGCCATGCTCATTAACTTGATTGAGTTATTTGGGGAAGTAACAACAACAAAAATAATGAAGGCAGGGCTGTAGACGACGTCTCTATGCGCTTTAGGAAGCCATTTGACAAGGTATCGCTTGAAAAGCGGGTTCAGATGGTTAAGGCACATGGTATCCAAGATAAACTGGCTAACTAGATACAAAAATGGCTTAGTAATAGAAGGCAGAAGTTGGTGCTGGAAGAGTCCTTTCCTGGTTGGAAATTTGTAACCATTTGTGCATCAGTGATTGCACCCTTATTGTTTGTGATGTTTATATAAATGACGGATGGGAATTTAGACAGAATGATTAGCAGGGTTATGGATGACACATAAATTGATGTGTTGTGGATAGCGTGTAAGGTTGTCTGGGGTACAGCCAGATATAGATCAGAAAAAGAGTGGGATGGTATGTTGGCAGATGGAATCTCATCCTGATAAGAGGGAGATGATATATTTGGGGAAGTCAATTATGAATAGGACATATACTGTAAATGGGAGGGCACGAATGAATTTAGATAGACAGAGGGATGTTGGGGGTCAAGTCCATGAAGGCCAACATACAATAAGTCTGAAGAGAAGTCCCAATCTGAACCGTCACCTATCTTTCTCCAGTGATGCTTTCTGATCCACTGAGTTACTCCAGCATTTTGTGTCTATTCCATTAGCCTTCCTCACTTCAGCTGCACCCGTGCCTGTTTTCTGTATTTCATGCGTATGGGTTCACAAATCTATTTGTACTGGAGCTTACTGCAAGTTTTCTGCATTTAAATAATGTTCCATTCTCTTGTTCTTCCTTTTAAGATGCACAGCCTCATATTTTCCCACATTATTTTCCATTTGCCAACACTTAACCCATCAGTATTTCTGCAAACTATTTACAACCTCCTGGCAAATTGCCTTCCTGGTTATTTTTCACGTCAATGTCAAATTTGGCTACTATTTATTCACTTCCTTCAGGTCATAATATTTGCAACTATGCAAGTCACTACTGAGACAACATCTAGAGTACTTAAACATATAACGTTCCATATCGGAAGAAATATATCATTTCATTGGAGGATTCCAAGTACGGAGGGATTGTTCCCGCAGGACACGCTAGAATTCTACTCACTGAAGCTAAGAGAAATGAGAGGTGATCCTCATGAAACATACAAGTAAGTTTATTGGCATTGTATTCATATACAAGGAAATTGCCTTGGTGCTCCGCCCACAAGTAACAACATGACATACAATGACAGTTACGAATGACTCCGAAAACACTAAACATTAATAATAATGACATTAATGATAAAACACCCTTGATCAAGCATGTGAACCAACAAAATACCTTATCAACGGGAGGCTGCAGATTTTTGGCTGTTGAGTAGAGCAACTACTCGTGGATAAAAACTGTTTTTATGTCTGGCTGTGGCAGCTTTGACAATCGAGAGTCGCTTCCAAAGAGTTTGTGGCCAAGGTGAGAGGGGTCAGAGATGATCTTGCCCGCTCGCTTCCTGGTCCTTGCAGTGTACAGTTCATCAATGGAGGGAAGGTTGCGGCCAATAATCTTCCCTGCTGATCGGACGATTTGTGACTGTGGTGTTGTTGATGGTGAGTGGGGTGAGGGGAGGGGGAGCTCTCCTAAAGTCTGCAATCAATTCCACTGTCTTAAGAGCATTGAGCTCTAGGTTGTTGCTACGGCACCAGGACGCCAGCTGTGACACTTCTTGTCTATAGGCAGATTCCTCCCCATCCTGGATCAGTCCAATCAGGGTTGTGTCATCCGCAAACTTGAGAAGCTTGACAGAGGTGTCTGTTGAGGTGCAGTCGTTGGTGTAGAGAGAGTAGAGAGTACGCAGCCTTGCGGTGCTCCTGTGCTGAGCGTTTGCAGGTCCGAGATGTGCTTTCCCAGCCTCACATGCTGCTTCCTGTCTGTCAGGAAGGTGGTGATCCACTGACAGAGGGGTTCAGGCACAGTCAACTCGGAATTCATAGTAAGATATACAGGGTAAATGCTGGGAGGATGGGAGAGTTCAGAATCAGAAGACATGGTCCCAAAGTAAAGGGGCTGATTTTTGCACGTCTGTACTAATCCCATTTGCCCATAGTAGGCCTGCATCTTTCTATGCCATGTCATGTTAATGCTTGTTTAAATGTCTCTTGAACATAGATTGAATCCAACTTCACCAGCTCCTTTGGCAGCAAATTCTAGATGTCAACCACTCTATGTGTAGCAAACTTTTCTTTCAATTCCTCATTAAAACTCCTTTTCACCTTAAACTTATGCACTCCCAATTTAATATATTGGAAGTACATATATTGGGAGTGCACTCCCATTAAAAAATATTCTGATTGTATTTCCCGTCTATGCCTCATAATTTTATATACCTCTATCAAGGCATTCCTCCGCTCCTGGGAGGGGTGGAAGATTGCAACCTTCACATGGTCTGCCCTGTTTTGTCTAATGCATTCAACTCGACGTGCTCAAACGGAAGATCAAGTAGAACAATTTGTCCAACAACTTTAGGCTGTGCTCGCCACACGAAAGAAGAAGAAGCTCCAGGGAAAACAATCCCTGTCTTTCCAATCTCTCTGTATAACCAAAGTCCTCTATTCATCCTGATGAATCTTCTCAAAGAACTATGCACATTTGGAATCCTTATTTAAGGATGAGAGATTTTAAATCAGTACAAGAATCAAGGATTATGAAAAAAAAGCAGGAAAATTCAGTAACCGTACTGAATAACAGAATAGGCTAAGGGGCTGAATGCTTACTCCTTATAAACATTTTCCACAAGTAACCTCTGCACAAGGAGACTACTTCCTCAGCATGCTGTTCTTCAAAAGTCTATTCTCCACTTTATTCCTATTATTGTAGCACTTGCTCATTCTTTACCAAATCTTCTATTTGCTGGTAGAATGCTGGTTGCCGGAGGTGACTCCTTAAAGGGACACTTTGTAAAGTCAGACATGAAGGAAAGGTGGATTTGATTTTTGGTGCCTCCTCTTTTATCAGATGTTATTTTCCATTTTTTTCTAATAATTTTGACGATCCATGTGGAACATTTTTTTGCATAGTTGTTTCTGAAGGTCACATAATTCTAAGGAGGAATCTGCTGAAACCATCTTATGGAATGGTGGCTGGGATCTCAGTTTGGATCAATCTACATGTAACTAGCGCAGCACTCTGCCTATGAGCTCAATCCTTTAAATTACATTCAATTTAAATCTTCAGCATCATTAAAGCTGTTTTTTATCTATATTACTAAATCTCTGTTCTTGACCGCTTTTGGCCATCTGTGCTGCGATTTCCGAGAGATCGCCGCCACCTATGGCCGTCATTTTTGGCCACCTCGCTCAGAGCCCCCCTCCGCCGCATGTGTGCAGAGGACTTTTCCCGTCGATTAAAAATGACAGAGATATTAATGTTTTTACAAAATTCCCCATTCTCTCTGCTGCCCCCGCTGGAGGGAGGGGGAGGGCCTATAAAACCAGGAAGAGGTGTGCCTCAATCAGTGTCTGCAAGCTGGAGGGCACACTGAGCTCTGAATGACTGAACAAATGTCTACACAACTGTGAGTAAGCAATGCCTGCAAATGGTTGTTTGGGGGGTTTGGGTTGAAGTAAAAAGGCACTCTCTCTCCCCTCCTCTCTCTCCCTATCCCTCTCTCTTTCTCTCTCTCTCTCCCTTTCTCTCTCTCTCTCTCTCTCTCTCTCCCTCGCTCTCCCTCTCTCTCTCCGCCCTTTCCTCTCTCTCTGTCCCCCCCCCTCTCCCCCCTCTTTTTCTCCCCCTCCTCCCCTCCATCCCCTCCTCCACCGTCCCTCCCCTCCCCTACCCCCCCCTCCCCTCCATACACCCCTACCCCGTTCACTCCACCCTCCCTCCCACTCCCTGCTCCCCAAAATGCCGCCTACCCCCCCCCCCCCCCCCCCCCCCCCCACAACCGCAAGTTGGGGGAACAGACCCAATGGGTCTGCACTTGGTCTAGTAGAGCTATAATTCCATTTAGTTTTTAACCATTTTGTGCAAAACTAATTTTGGACATACACAATCCCGAAAAATAACCCATCTTTATTAACAACAGGTGTCATCTCATTGTTGCTGTCATTGCACCAATCATGCCTACAAAGAATGCACTACATGTGAAATGCAATATGTGTATCAATTTTCCCATTATATACTAGCTTGTTAAAAAAAAATTCCAAATGCTAATTGAAAACTCCACCTACAGTTATGTAATTATGTAACATTTGTAGATTTGCAAAATTATAAGAAAACCATTACAGTACACAGTACATTGCATCTGTACCTTCTTACACCTAAACACTGCATTAATAATTTCTACTTTCTGAACCACAGGCATTCACCATTTCACGTATAGGTTTAAGTTAACTTCTGCAAAAAAAAAGCACCAAATCCATTGCTTGCATGTCCTTTCAGTCAGTTTGAAAATATTAAATAACTTCATAAGAATGGATGCTTTACAAAAAATATAATTATACGGGTGCTCCATATAGATTTTGTGTAACATAGATAGCAATACGCTTTATTTGAGCCATGTAGTCAAGAGGAAGCATTCTGAATAGTAAACAAAGCAACATAATTTTTAACTGTGGGATATGAATATTTGAAAAATCCTGTTTCAATATTCACATAGGATGCCAAAAAAGGCTCCCACCCACTTCACAATACACGTGCCAAGCCTAGCTAATCCTTGAAATAGCTTCTTCCAATAACGGTTAAGAAATATCTGGACATTGCACTACAGCTCAAATTACTGGCATATTCATAGCTCACGATGCAGACTCCTTTACCTTAGAGATGATTCATTAAATGCAGATTGGACGACTACTTTGCAGAACACTGTAATTCATTTTGTAAATGGGACCTCAAGCTTCTGGTTAACCGATGCTTTCATTCTCTGTCCAATTTCCAGAGACCAATAAGGATTAGCACCTCATCTTTTGAGCAAATATATTAGAGTATCTCATGTCAATTCTGAAGACAACAATAATTTTGCAATCGAAGGTAGACACAAAATATTGGAGTAACTCAGAGGGACAGGCAGTATCTCTGGAGAGAAGGAATGGGTGACGTTTTGCCCGAAACGAGACCCTTTCCTTCTCTCCAGAGATGCTGCCTGTCCCGCTGAGTTACTCCAGCATTTTGTGTCTACCTACCTTCGATTTAAACCAGCATCTGCAGTTATTTCCTACTAATAATTTTGCTATTCTCATTTTCATCTTCCTCTGACACAACTTTTTACTCCTTTATTTGAACATGACTCTCCAAGTTTGCCATACATTAACAATCCTTTTGTCATTATCTCTTCTTCCAGTCTGTTCTCATCCCCGTTTTAAAGCTTATACATGCAACTACTTTTCCAGTTTTGATGAAGGTCACAGGCGTGAAATGTCAACTTTCCGTCTCTCCCCCTCTCGCTTTTCCCTTCCCCTTTTAACCCTCCCCTCCCCCAGCTGCTACTGACAGGTTCTTTCACCATTTTCGGTTTTTCACTTCAATCGGGTTTAATTATGAGACCGGTAATGAGAGATCGAGGAGAAAAACGATCTGCTTGAAAGTGTCAGCGTGTTTGGAAATTACGGTTACAGCTGAAACGAGCTGAAATGGGAGGAACATAAACCTTTTCATACTGGACAGTGGTGTGGATACAGATAAAATACGATCAACATTTCGAAGAATGGAACAAATTAGTGCAAGTGACCATTACTTTGAAGGGGGGGACACACTGCTGGTGTTACATACCCAAAGCTCCTTGTTCGATGGTGATGACGATCTCGTCCATCAAGATCATGCGAAACTCGACCTCCTCGTCGACGCATTTCTGTCGGAGGGCGCGTTCGATCTCCTGCTGGGGGTAATCCTGCAAGATCCTGCGATCTGTCAGGAACCAGACGCGGGCCGACATGATTCGCACCGTCGAAGAAAGGAGAGAGCCAGCGAGCGAGCAAAATAACGACCAGAGAGAGAGGGAGGGAGCGGGGAGTGATTGATGAGGAGCGGAGCCCAGCCTGAGGCAGCCAGCCAGCCGTCTGGGATGGAGTGGAGTGGAGGGGAGGAGAGGGGAGGGCGCCACTTCTCCGATCCTCCTCAGTCGCCCAGGGCGAGCAAAGCAGCCTGTGGAAGTGAGAGAGATAAAAAAAACACACGTTATCGTTAAACCGGGTGTAAGGTGACACTCGAGATGCGCGGCTCGATCGATAACTATCCGAGTAGAGTAACGGAACGGGTGGGTTGGGGGGGATATGAGGGAGAAAGAAAACGGTTTCTACTCACTCTCTCCCCTCACGTAACTATCATTAAAGAGAAAAAAAATCTCCAACCGCCTGAAGGGAAGGGTCGCCCCCTCCCTCCTCCGATCTTTTAATCGGACGGTTATTTCCTTTGTTCGACAGCGTTGAAGCGATTTTCTTTCTTTCTTTCTTCCTCCCTCTCCCTCCTTCTTTCTCTCCCTCTGTCTCTCCCTCACTCCGCCGGCTGTGTGTGTGTGTGTGTGTGGACAGCTCCAGGCTCCTGCCCCGCTCGCTGTGGTTTTGTTGTGAGTTATCGAGGCGGCCCGGGGTGGGGGGCGGGGCGCGACAGCGCGGGCTGGAGAGGGACGGGACCTGGGGGGGGGGGGGGGGGGGGGGCCGCCGCCGCCCCACTGCGCAGGCGCTCGTCGTCCCCCCGCGAGGGTGTGTGTGTGTGTGTGTGTGTGGGGGGGGGGGGTCTCGCTCCCTGTCTGTCTGTCGCGCGCGGAATCACACCTTCAGCGCGCGCGTGCCCGCCCCCGCGCTCGAGACCCAAACCCCGCGGGCGGGCGGGCGCGCGTCCCCCCCCCCCCCCCGTGTTGTCAGCTGGTGGCTGAAGCTCGAGACGCCCAACCCCCCCCTCCTCCTCGCCTCCCTCCCGCGCGCCACAAACTCCGCTCGAGACCCTCCCTCCTCCCTCCGTCCGCGTGCCCGAGTGTTGGTCCGCCGGCGGCTGAAGCTCGAGACGCCCCCCCCCCCCCCCCCCCCCGCGCGCGCGCCCCGTCCCCCGCACCCCCGCGCGCGCGCGCGCCCCGTCCCCTCCATCCATCCCTCGCTCAAGTGTTTGGCCGCTACGGTCGAGTGTGGGGGGGGAGGGGGGGGGGAGCCGTGGGGGGAGGAGGGGGGAGCGGGGGGAGGGGGGCGCGCCGCGGGCTGGTGTCCGGGAGCCTCGAGACGCCAGCCCTCCCGCGCGCGCCAAGTGTTGTCCGCAACAGCGCGAGAACCCTCGCTCCCCTCACACACACACACACGCACGTCAACTAAATATCAGTCACACATGCCAGCCAAAGACAGACTCAAAACGCGGGTCAGGCAGCATCTCTGGAGGGGAAAAATAATAAAGCAGTTGACGTTTTGGATCACACGTCCACCCCTCTTGTGGATGTGCTTCGTGAACGTGCGCCCCTCCCTTCGTTCATCGGTATTCATCGTGCACCACACCCGAGGTACTTGCATGTCGACCACGTACCGGTTAATTTAATGCGCTGTGGTAAACTGGAATGTGTCGGTGCGTCTCTTTCTCTCTCCCCCCCATCTCTCTGCTTCAAAAATCAAAGTGAAGTGGGTCTGCGACTCGCTGCTGGCACCTGGTCGACGCTGACACGTCTGGATAACAATTCAATCGGCGTGTTTGCAGCTTCTACTTGTGGGTATGTATGCGTTGCTGTGTGGAAGAGAAAAGTAGTCCTTGCTCGGTGTCATATGTCGGACTGCCATATCATCCATATGTTGTTAGAATGGATCGACTAGTTGATAGAATGGATTCACTGGAATTTAGAAGGATGAGAGGGAATATTATTGAAACAAATATGATTGTGCACGTTGTGTGTGTGTGTTTGGTGTGGAGGCAGGGAATACGGCGTCTGGTCGTGGGGACCAGACAGAACGAGTTGTAGCCGGTGTCAGGGAGAGTTGTGGTGCATTCTGCAGAATATGACAGCAGAATGACATCCACAACAAACACGTACACTGTGTAAGAAGGAACTGCAGGTGCTGTTTCGAACCGTAGACACACAAAAGCTGGAGTAACTCAGCGGGACAGGCAGCATCTCTGGAAAATGTGGTGGACAAGGACACGTCCTTTTAGTTGCATGCGAATCCTCCCGATTGAAAACTTTTGTTGACATTGCTTCTCTTTTGGTCGATGCGATTTATGCTCCTGGGTCATTAAATCCCGGCCACGTGAGGAAATGATTCGCTCTTCGCCCATGCGAAGCGATCAGTTACCATAAAACAATCATTTCATTTATCTCAATCAAACTTCATAAAAGGCACGATTTCAACCCGCTTTCCATCTCGGGTTGTCTCAGCAAAATCACGTTGCTGGGACGCAGCCAAAGGAGATGTTAGCACGGATGACAATAAAAGGTAACATTTTAAAATGTAGAGTTCTGTGAAGGTCAATCGACCTGAAGTGTTAACGTTAACCCGACCTTAGTCGTCATATTAGTTCCACTGTTTGCAGCCAGATATCCCTTCGTTATCTCCTCTTCCACAGCCAGCAATGGACCATTGTGGGCTCCACCTTTCCTTCCTCATCGGTGCTGGCTCTGATTTGTTCTGAACCTTTTTTTATACCTCTAATTTACCTCTCCCCTGACTCAGTCTGAAGAAGGGTCTTGACCCAAAACGTCACCCATTCCTTTTCTCCAGAGATGATGAGTTACTCCAGCATTTTGTGTCTATCATACTGTTTCTCCACAAGAGTTGCTTGACCTGCCAATTGTCTCTCATTTCACTTACGATTGGGAAGAAAGTATTGAGGTCCGAAAACAGTGACCGCCAAATTCAAGAATAGCTTCTTTCCAGCAACCATCAAGCTCTTGAACGTTACATAACACTCACCCCAACTATGCCTTTGTTCACTAAGGATTTGTTTTTTGGGAGGTTATTATTTTATTGAATTTGTTTTTATAATCTATATGTATTTTGTTTACAGGCCTGTTATGCTGCAAGTAAAAATGCTGTTCTTCCATTGTCGGTACATATGATAATTAAACACCTCTGACTCTTGAACAAATCATTGCAGATGCCGGAGAGGAGGTGTTGTGTAAAACAGTTCCAGAAAGCAGGGTGCCTGAAGAACATTAAAATAAAAACAGAAAATGCTGGAAGATTATTATCCAAATGTTGTCAAGTTGGGAAAAGGGGAAGTACAACGGGATCTGGGGGTCCTTGTTCATCAGTCACTGAAAGTAAGCATGCAGGTACAGCAGGCAGTGAAGAAAGCGAATGACGTTGGCATTCATAACAAGAGGAGTTGAGTATAGGAGCAAAGGCGTCCTTCTGCAGTTGTACAGGGCCATAGTGAGACCACACCTGGAGTATTGTGTGCAGTTTTGGTCTCAAAATTTGAGAAAGGACATTCTTGCGATTGAGAGAGTTCAGCATGGTTTCACCAGGTTAATTTCTAGGATGGTGGGACTGTCATATGTTGATAGAATGGATCGACTAGTTGATAGAATGGATTCACTGGAATTTAGAAGGATGAGAGGGAATATTATTGAAACAAATATGATTATTAAGGGTTTGGGCAAGCTAGAGGCAAGAAACATGTTCCCGATGTTGGGGGAGTCCAGAACCAGGGGGCACAGTTTAAGAATAAGGGGTAAGCCATTTAGAACGGAGATGAGGAAAAATCTTTTCACACACAGAGTTGTGAGTCTGTGGAATTTCCTGCCTCAGAAGGCGGTGGAGGCCAATTCTCTGGATGCTTTTAAGAGAGAATTAGATAGAGCTCTTACAGATAGCGGAGTCAGGGGATATGGGGAGAAGGCAGGAACGGGATACTGATTGTGCATGATCAGCCAGGATCACATTGAATGGCGGTGCTGGCTTGAAGTGCCGAATGGCCTACTCCTGCACCTATTGTCTATTGTCTGTGCTCCTCCGTTGAACAATACGTAAAAGAAGCACTGAGAGTAGGAAGGCCACAGAATGTACCCTTGGTGAAAGTCGTCAATAATAATAAATAATAATAATGCATTTTATTTGCTGGCGCCTTTCTGGACACGCAAGGACACCTTACAGGACATAAAATCACAATACATTTATCAATATTAAAATCAAGTTGATTAAAAACAAAAAACAAAAAAAAACAAAAAAAAAAAAATAACATAAAACATTTTAAGTCATTAAAATCAGGGTGAACATGGTGGAAGTTATGTTGGGTATGCTAATCTAAACAGGTGTGTTTTGAGTTGTGATAATCTTAGCAAAGAGAAATTGCTTAACATATCAGCTTAACATATTCTTTTAAACTATCTATGGCAGATACATCTGGCTACTAAAGCATTGATAGGAATGAACATTGTCCCTGTGAGAATAGCTCAACTTTACACAAGGACTCTTCAATAATGTTGTGTGGTTTAATCCTTAAACACAGATCTGACCATTCAAATGGAGGCACAAGGAACTGCAGATATGGAAATTTGAGAGCAAACCACAAAATGCTGAAAGAACCTAGCAGGTTAGATAGCATCTGTGGAGCTTCTAGACAGGCGTTGTTTCTGTTCTGAAGAGTGGTTCCTCATCCAATACATGACGTGTCCATTACTTCCACAGATGTTGCCCGATCCGCTGAGTTTCTCCAGTACTTTGTGTACTGGTAATTCAAAGATGGGCAGCCGTGAGAGATTGTAGATCATCAGCAACACATACTCAAACATAATCCGTAACCCTGTGGCAGGCAAACTGTTGCTCTGCCACTATTAACGAGCCAAAGATTAACCTGTGTTCCATAAGAAATGCAGGCATGCATAACAGTGAGGCGCCAAGCATGGTGAAGCTGCAACACAGGACATCATGCTTGCTATACAGCATTAACTGCTATTTCAGAGTCCAGCAATCCACCTGACAGAACAGATCAAAGCTCTTGTTGCCATATCCAGTCACAGAAGGCAGCAGACAATTAAACAGCTAATAATCAGGAAAAGGCTCTAATAAAATGCTGTTCTTGTGGCAAAACAAAAACAGATAGCAGATCTGCACACTATATTCCAGATGCAATCTCATCAATGTCTCTCAAGCTGTAACATGACATCCGATGAAGTCCAACATGCCATATATCTACTTCAGCATGGTCTACCTACCTGTTTTACCCTTTCGCAGAATTATATTACTTGTACCCCTCGGTTTCTGTTCTAAGGTAGTATCCAAGGCCTTGTCATTTACTGTGGAAATCACATGTGGTTAAAATGCACATTGTCAGATTGTATTAAAGGCCATTTTAATACCTTTTGGTTTAATCATGTAGAAATTACAGCTGTCTTTATACATAGTCCGCCCATTTCAGGGCACCATAATGTTTGGGACATATGGCTTCACAGGCGTTTGTAATTGCTCAGGTGTGTTTAATTGCCTCCTTAATGCAGGTATAAGAGAGCTCTCAGCACCTAGTCTTTCCTCCAGTCTTTCCATCACCTTTGGAGAACAATAATACAACTGTTAGAGACATCAGCCAAACCTTAGGCTTACCAAAATCAACTGCTTGGAACATCTTTAAGAAGAAAGAGAGCACTGGTGATCGCAAAGAGACTGGCAAGCCAAGGAAGACAGCTGATGACAGAATAATTCTCTCTATAATAAAGAAAAATCCCCAAACACCTGTCCGACAGATCAGAAACACTCTCAGGAGTCAGGTGTGGATTTGTCATGACCACTGTCCGCAGAAGACTTCATGAACAGAAATACAGAGGTGATACTGCAAGATGCAAACCACTGGTTAGCCGCAAAAATAGGGTGGCCATGTTACGGTTTGGATTATTTTCATTTCTTACCTACCCTATTATCACTTTTTATCTACCATTTCACTTATCTGTTGATAATCTGTTGTATATCTGTTGAACCCTCCAGTTTCTACTATCCCAACTAATTTTGCTTCATCAGCAAATCTGAAAATATGAGATTTTTCCTCAGCCAAGCAATAGAAAAATAGTTTGAAATCTGGGGCCCAAGCTTGATCCCTGTCTATCACATTTATCACAGCTTTGTTTAGTCATTGTGCCTGTGTGTTAATCCATATACAATGTGTGTCAACTCATACACACAACTGGGGTTGTACTGACCAGTGGGTTCTGAGGTCACTAATCAAGACTTACATATTTTCCCAAATATGAGCAAAACTAATGTTGTCCAATACATTGGCCACATCAGTAATTGAAAACCAAGACGTGGATAGTTGCAGATTTGATTAGTAAGCTAAAAATAAACAATGAATACTGTAGCATAAGTATTCAAAAATTGCAGCACGAGTTCAATTACTCTGGGATGCAAATTGTTTGAGATTAAAGGCTGTCAGAAGGCTAGTTTCCCTTTGTGGTTTTGAGAACTTGTTTGACTCTTGATAAAGCCACTTAATAGATGACCTTTTGCTCAATGTTTGTGCTTTTATAAGTAAAGTACTCTTGTTTGTTTAAATTACTAGCTTTCCTCCATTGAAGAATTGTGGGACATGCGATCTCAACATTATGACTCACTCAGTGTGTTCAGGTGGACTCTATCAGTTCTCTGCATTTATTGGTAGAATAGTTAAGAAAAGACTGCATGATTACAATCAAGCCATCCATAGTGTACAGATAAAGGGTACAACATTTAGTGCAAGATAAAGTCTGATTAAGTATTGTTCAAAGGTCTCCAATGAGGTAGATGGGAGGTCAGGACCACATTAGTTGCAATGGAGGGAGTGGAATAAATGTTCATCAGATTGATCCCTGGGAAGGTGGGCTTGTCATGTGAGGAGAGGTTAAGAAGACTGCGACTACTGTATGTGCTCTTAAATTTAGATTCAGATTCAGATTCAATTTTAATTGTCATTGTCACTGTACAGTACAGAGACAACGAATTGCATTTAACATCTCCCTGAAAGAGCGACATAACAAACGATTTGAATAAATAATAATAAGTGTCCGGGGGGGGGGGGGTGGTGGTGATTGGCAGTCACCGAGGTACGTTGTTGAGTAGAGTGACAGCCGCCGGAAAGAAGCTGTTCCTCGACCTGCTGGTTCGGCAACGGAGAGACCTGTAGCGCCTCCCGGATGGTAGGAGGGTAAACAGTCCATGGTTTGGGTGAGAGCAGTCCTTGGCGATGCTGAGCACCCTCCGCAGACAATGCTTGCTTTGGACAGACTCAATGGAGGGGAGCGAGGAACCGGTGATGCGTTGGGCAATTTTCACCACCCTCTGCAATGCCTTCCGGTCGGAGACAGAGCAGTTGCCATACCATACTGTGATGCAGTTGGTAAGGATGCTCTCGATGGTGCAGCGGTAGAAGTTCACCAGGATCTGAGGAGACAGATGGACCTTCTTCAGTCTCCTCAGGAAGAAGAGACGCTGTCTCTTAGAAGAATGAGTGGTGATCCCAATTAAAACAAGTGAAATTCTTACAGGATAGATACAATATAAAATGTTGGTTGCATGGTTGCATTCCCAAGAACAGAATTTACCAGTCAGTTATTAACTAAAGCATACAAACATCAAACAAGGACACAAGGACTCCATGGCATGATAATATTAACAGATTAGTTCCAACTGAACATTAAGTTACAAGGCTGAGTTTGTTTATATTAAACAGAAGAATGAAAAAGGATTTGTGAAAGGTATTTAGAATTTTAAAACATATCAATATGTTGAGTGTTTTAAAAAAGTTCACTCAGGCCAAGAATGAAAAGAAGGGACGGAAAACATGCAGATGAAAAGAAATTATTGAACAGATCTTGCATTCAAAGCATTGTAACCATTTGGAATGAATTTAAATAGGAGATAATCAAGGATAACCCATCGGACAGCTTATCAGGATGTTTGGTATGCATCTGACAAGAAAATGATCAGAAATATAAATACTAAACAATGTTTTTGCTTTTTGAACCCCCAGATCTTGCAAGATGGACAAAAAGTTTTTTCTCCTCAGGAATGCAATAAAATCTCCAATGCAATCATATAGCAATTATCTTACTGGAGTAATGTAAATTATATATAAAGAAATGTCTTGACCCGAGATATTACCCATTCCTTCTCTCCAGAGAAATGCCTGTCCCGCTCAGTTATTCCAGCATTTTGTGTCTACACTAGAGTCAGATAATAACTCAAATATTAGATCCTTTGATCAAATCAACTTTGGACATTCAGTCTGGTTAGTCTGGGCATAAGATTCATGGTGTAAGAATGATTACATGTGGAATCTGAAGAAAAGGTCTCGACCCTGAAACGTCACCCTTTCCTTCTCCAGATGTGCTACCTGTCCAACTGAGTTACTCCAGCATTTTGTGTCTATATGTGAACAGTGGTCTTTTTTTTTAGCTAACCTCATTCTGGGTAGACCAGTGGAGCTAATTTTAAGCAGGAAAGTAATTCTCAAGCGAATATTTGAAAAACGTTTGATTAATAATAATCTGGAGTGGGGGATTACAACCTTTACGTGGTCTACCCTGTTTTGACTAATGCAATCAACCCGACGTGTACAAACAATTAGATCAAATAGAACATGTTGACCTACAACTTTAGGCTGTGTGCGCCATGTGTAATAATAATAATCTTAAAACTTGCCTGTCCACTGGAATTCTGTTCCAAACAAAAAATGCAATACACCCTTTTCCCACTTCTAGCAGAATCCTTCAGGAAATAAATTTGAAGAAGTGGCCATCTGTTCTTCCTTGGCATCTTTGATGATATCTGTGACACTGGAAGCATCAGTTGACTGCCGATTAATTACATTGGCTCTGATCCTCCAATACATCGTCATGGGTGCTTGATTTATGCTGCCATCTGGTGGAACTAAGTTGCAAGAAAGAATTTACAAGAAAGATATTTTGAATTGGTTGAACTGGCAATCATATGACAGATATGGAAAAGGATCAAAAGCGTAATATAGCATAAAATTCCCTGCAATCTCTTACTAGAGCCAGCTGCCTTTTAATTTTTTTGTATTCTTTCATACCACTTTTACCACATCATACTTCGGAAGATATGTTCTAAACTTCATAATATATTCATATGATCTGAATATACTCTGATGGAACACCAAGGAGGTACTGCATAGTTTGGGGTGAAATATTTCGGTGAAGGTAATATTCTAAAGCTCCTTTAAGCCTTTCAAGTGTACGTGAAAGACGCAATTATACAATTCTAATGAAAAATCAGTCCGTAAGCCAATGTTTATCCATGTGAAAGCATGCCCTGCCTTCGATGTTGCCCTGATTCCTATCTCTGGCTGATTGGCCAGGAGACACCAATTACCATTGGCAATAGCTAGGTTCAATGAACTGATATTGTTTGGCCACCTGAACCACTCGTCAGTCTACTGCCTATAAAACCCATGCATTTTCGCCAGAGGTGAGAAGGTAGATGAAGAAATAAAAAAGAGGAATGGAGGGGAAGTGGGGCACCTCCCTGCTGGCTGTTCCCCTGTTGCAGGTTTGGAAAGACTGAGCCATTGGGCCAAACCCAAGACCATTAGCTCCACCGTATGGCCAAGACTGGGCTGCCAGGAAGAAGGCATAGACAGCCAGTGCTTCCACTGAAGCTACGACTGAGTGGCCGGGGCAAGCCAGAGACTGCCAACGCCTCTTCTCGAGGTAAGTAAATTGTAGGGAGATGCCTGAGATCGCCACGCCTCCTCCTACGAGACCAGGAGTGAACTGCTTGGACAAGCCCAAGATCGCCAGCATCACCACATATGCACCCCGATGGCGAGGGACAGCGCCCCTTTGTGGTCCTGGGCTTTCTTACCACTGTAAATAAAATATATCATACGAGTTCACCCTACTCTAATGTGAGTGTCTGTGTGGTCACTGCCAATTCCCGGCATCGTCCCTGATGCCACACCCTCAACCAACTCCAAATAGATTATTTATCTCATTGCTGTTACAAATGGGTCCCCAAGTATCCCAACAGTATCCTCTTAAAACATAATGTGATATCTTGAGAACATATATAGAAACATACATTTAACACAGGAACAGGTGCTTCAGCCATTAGGTCTGTGCCGATCACAACCACTTCTGCCTGCTTACGGTGAATATCCCTCCATTCCTTGCCTATTCACGTGTCTGTCTAAATGGCTCTAAAACATTGCATTTGTGTCTGCTTCCACCATTTCCCCTGGCTGCGCATCACGTGTAGTACACACATTTCTCTGTGTAAAAAAACATTCAGCCTGTACAGCATTAAACGTCCCCCCTCTCACCTTAAATCTGTGTCTTCTAGTATTTGACATTTTCATTCCAAGAATGGGACTCTGACTACACAGAAAAGCTGGAGAAACTCAGCGGGTGCAGCAGCATCTATGGAGCGAAGGAAATAGGCAACGTTTCGGGCCGAAACCGGTCTGACAGAAGGGTTTCGGCCCGAAACGTTGCCTATTTCCTTCGCTCCATAGATGCTGCTGCACCCGCTGAGTTTCTCCAGCTTTTCTGTGTAACCCTCGATTCTCCAGCATCTGCAGTTCCCTCTTAAACACTGGGACTCTGACTATCTATGCCCCTTATAATTTTATATACTTCTATCAGGTTGACCCTCAGCCTCTGACACTCTTGAGAAAACAATCCAAATGTGTCCAATCTCTTTTCGTAGTCAATACTCTCCAATTCAAGCAACCTCTTCTGCATCCTCTGCAAAGTCTCTACATTCGTCCTGTAGTACTGCCCACAGTACTCCAAAATTTGCCAAACCAAAGTTTTATACAGCTGCAACACTCTGCCTGACTCTAATACTGAACTTCCCCAACTGATGAAGTCAAGCATAGAAGTCACAGATGCCTTCTTTAACACTCTGGTTTTACTACTATCAAGGACCTATAGCTTTCCTCCTCAAGATTCCTCTGTACATATTCCCAAAACTGTAATTCTGATCACCTGACCAGCCTCCTTTCTGAATACTCAGTTTAGTATGGCCTCTTAGAGAGACACAGAATGCAGGAGTAACTTAGAGGGTCAAGCAGCATCTCTGGAGAAAAGGAATAGGTGACGTATCTTCAGACTGAGAGAGTCTATCTTAGTATGGCCTCCTCCCTGGTTGGATTATTGACATAGTGTCAAGAGATGCAACTAGGTGCTCCAAATAAATTTGGAGATTATGAAAAGCATTAAACTTTAATCCAATCTTTATCAACGGGGCCAGTGTGGAGAGAGTGTCCAGCTTCAAGTTTCTGGGCACACACTTTTCGGAGGACCTCACATGGTCCAGCAACACCGCTGCACTGGTCAAGAAGGCACAGCAACGACTGTTCTTCCTGAGAACACTGAAAAAGACTGGCCTGCCCCAACAGCTGCTGACAACTTGCTACCGCTGCACCACAGAGAGCATCCTAACATATGGCATCTCTGTGTGGTATCTCAGCTGCACGGAGGCAGAGAAGAGAGCTCTTCAGCGGGTCGTCCACAGAGTGCAGAAGATAATTGGGACACAGCTACCAGCCTTGGAGGGCATCTACAATACACGGTGCCTCGGGAAGGCCATCAGCATTTATAAAGACTCCTCACACCCTCGCAATAGTCTGTTCGAACTTCTACCATTCGGCAGACGTTACAAGGCCTTCCACGCCCGCACCTCCAGACTTAGGAACAGCTTCATCCCCAGAGCTATATAACCGGTCCTGCTGAGTGTCCCCCCATCCCATGAACTGTCTCCCTCGGATGGTCACGTCGCACATCGACCCAGCACAGACCTATTTGCACTTTATACTGCTTTAACTGTTTTTTTAATCTTATTTCTCTGGGTGTCTAGATTTTTAGCTAATTAGATTCAAGATGGAAGTTGCATTCCAAATCTCGTTGTACCTCTGTGCAATGACAATAAAGATATTATTATTATTATAATGCAAACTGAATTTAAAACAATAAAAACAATCCCAAAGTGCTTTCCATGTATTAATTGTGCTTTGTGTGAGGAAGAGCTTCCTGGCATCCGTGTTAAATTTTCTACTCTGTGATCTCTGCCTCCTTCAGTCATTACCTGTGAGTGCTCAGGTGCTGCCATTTTATAGCCATTCATTATCTTATTAAGTGCTGAAGCGTTCTCAATTGTTGATGTATAATTTAATCTTCTGATACATGGATCTGCTTCCAAGACTTGAATAATCATTTGTAACTTAGTGACTAAAACTAGAAACATGATTTTAGTATGATACGCACTAACACTGACGTGTTTTCCACATGATTACATTTTAATATTTGGAGAGATTCATGCTGGGTTTTTTTTTGTCCCATTCAGTTTTAAAACCACGATTTAGTAATGCCATCTGGATATAAATAGACTGTGAGGAATAGGAAAGCAAAAAGTAATAAGAATGGGGTAGGTAATAAATGAAAGTAATCTGATGTGATAAACAAAGTCCGATGGTAAGAGCTTCTTTAGATATGTAAAAGGAACAAGTTTGCCATTAATATCAATCTCTTGCTGACTGAAACATGAGAAATTATATTGGGGATTATGGAAATGGGAGAAAAATGAAACAAGTATTTTGAGCTTGTATCATGTATGAAAACTGGAAACTAGCTCCAGTGTGAATTAGGAAATCAAATACGTTATCAATAGACAATAGGTGCAGGAGTAGGCCATTCAGCCCTTCGAGCCAGCACCGCCATTCACTGTGATCATGGCTGATCATCCACATTCAGTACCCCGTTCCTGGCTTCTCCCCATATCCCCTGACTCCACTATCTTTAAGAGCTCTATCTAACTCTCTTTTGAAAGCATCCAGAGAATTGGCCTCCTGAGGCAGAGAATTCCACAGATTCACAACTCTCTGGGTAAAAAAGTTTTTCCTCATCTCCGTTCTAAATGGCCAACCCAAGGGCCTGTCCCACAAGCATGCGACCTGCATGCGGCAAGCGCGACCAAACCGGAAGCGGGGGCCGCGCGGAGGTCGAGTGATCCCCGTACAGGGCTGGTCCCACCATCATGCGCCTGCATGAGGCGAGGGTGACCAAACCGGAAGTGGGGCCACGCGGAGGTCAAGTGAGTGACGTGAAGTTCGAGCGAAGTCCGCAGGAAGTTCGCGCATGACGTACGGTCAAGATGCTGCGTACGGCGTCGAGACGCTGCGCACGCCCGCCCGCCGAGGCGGTGCTTATGGCGTTGAGGCGGCTGCGGGCCGACAGGCCGTTGCCCCGTGGAATTTTTGAAGACGGTCAGTTTTTCAGAGCCCCGCGTGATGTCGGGACCAGCTCCGCACAACTCCATACGGCTCCGCCGATCGAAGTGGGACCGGCCCCGCGAGGCCCTACGGCTCAAGCGACCACGTTAGGTCACGCTTGCCGCATGGAGTCACATGCTCGTGGGACAGGCCCTTTATTCTTAAGCTGTGACCCCTGGCTCTGGACTCCCCCAACATCGGGAACATGTTTCCTACCTCTAGCATGTCCAATCCCTTAATATTCTTAAATGTTTCAATAAGATATCCTCTCATCCTTCTAACTTCCAGAGTATATAAGCCCAGCCACTCCGTTCTATCAACATATGACAGTCCCGCCATCCCGGGAATTAACCTGGTGAACCTCAATAGCATGAATACCTGGTTGTTCTCTTCCAATTATAGTCAGAGGTTGTGGGGAGAAGGCAGGAGAATGGGGTTAGGAGGAAGAGAGATAAGCCATGATTGAATGGCTGAGTAGAGTTGATGGGCCGAGTAAGTTCTGCTCCTATCACTTATGAACATATAGTCACTACTGTGGGGATCTTTAACCACATAAATGCATCCTAATTTCTCATGACCAAGTCTAAAATAGCCTATTTCCAGGTAGTTTCTATAACCTCAGGAGCAATTCCTGGCAAACTTCACAAATTCTTCTTCTACAGTACATTTGACAGTTTGGTTTATCCAATCAATATATAGATTAAAATCTACTAAGAACATTGCAATGGCCTTAAAATAATACTTCCCCATTTAAGCTCTGCCTTTGTGCAAAGTTACATTTTGTTCCCACCCCACCAAGCTACATACCATTGTATCTGAGTAATATAATCGCTGTTCCTTCACCGACACTGGGTTAAAATCATGGAAGTCCCCCCTCTGACTACACTTTGGGTATATGTACATCTCAAGGACTGCAGCACTTCAAGAAGATAGCTCACCACTACCTTATAAAGAACAAGAATGGGCAATTAAATACCTCATCCTGAGATGCTCAGATCCCTTGAATGAACAAAATAAAAGTGAATATGAACTGATTCTTCCAAGCCTGCATTAATGGATTTCACAATGTTTTTTCAATGGGTAATTACAATTCAAATTGTAAGCAGGAAAGCTTTAGGTCAACTGTATCATTTCCACCTTGCAGTTTGTAGATTCAAATCCCAATGCATAGAAGACTAACCTAATGTTCAACAAAGGCATATATGGGTTAATTTATGATGGGCGTTTGACGGCACTGGACCTGTACTCACTGGAGTTTAGAAGAATGATGGGGGACCTCATTGAAACGTAGCAAATGGTGAAAGGCTTGGAAAGAGTGGCTGTGGAGAGCATGTTTCAACTAATGGGAGACTCTAGGACTAGAGGACATAGCCTCAGAATTAAAGGACGTTCCTTAAGGAAGGAGATGAGAATGAATTTCTTCAGCCAGAGGGTGGTGAATCTGTGGAATTCTTTGCCACAAAAGGCTGCGGAGGCCAAGTCAATGGATATTTTTAGGGCAGAGATAGATAGATTCTTGATTAATACGGGTGCCAGGGGTTATAGGGAGAAGGCCGGAGAATGGGGTTTGGAAGGAGAAATACAGTAGATCAGCTATGAGTGAATGGCATAGCAGACTTGATGGGCCGAATGGCCTAATTCTGCCCCTATTACTTATGACCTTATGACCATATAGCAATTTGGGTTCAGATAAGGCATTTTACTCATGCCTGGTTTTCTTCTCAAGTACATGGCATTATTTTGAAGTGGACAAGGAATTTTCCTTACATTCTCGGTCAATATTTATCCTGCAGTCCATATTAAAAAAAAACTAATTTTGGTTATTTTAAAAATGTTGCTTTTGGGACCTTGACATGTGCAAACTAACTGGAACATATCTTGCATTTCAGCTGTCCTGAATTTGTGAACTATGTTCTATAAATGTGAGTATATTTTAAAGATTAATCCAGTGGATTTTCCTACCGCAGGTTCGTCTTGTGGAAGGCATTGCCAGATTTGACTGCATGTGACTTTGATATGTCAGACAGCTACTCTCACTACTTCTTTGTCATTCAGCTTTGGCATTCATCTCCAAATTAACACTGTGATGACATGTGGCAATGATTCAGACCGAGAGTTTGTGAACAGGCTAATGGTGAGTCACTACTGCATGTTGGCACCACTGATGGCTCCATCCATCACTTTGCTAATGCGGGATAAGACAACAACTAGTCAGGCTTTGGATAATATAATACCCTGCATTGTTGAGAATCAGTGATCTAGTTGTCATAAGGTCATACATTACATAGAAACATAGAAATTAGGTGCAGGAGTAGGCCATTCGGCCCTTCGAGCCTGCACCACCATTCAATATGATCATGGCTGATCATCCAACTCAGTATCCCGTACCTGCCTTCCCTCCATACCCTCTGATCCCCTTGGCCACAAGGGCCACATCTAACTCCCTCTTAAATATAGCCAATGAACTGGCCTCAACTACCCTCTGTGGCAGAGAGTTCCAGAGATTCACCACTCTCAGTGTGAAAAAAGTTCTTCTCATCTCGGTTTTAAAGGATTTCCCCCTTATCCTTAAGCTGTGACCCCTTGTCCTGGACTTCCCCAACATCGGGAACAATCTTCCTGCATCTAGCCTGTCCAACCCCTTAAGAATTTTGTAAGTTTCTATAAGATCCCCTCTCAATCTCCTAAATTCTAGAGTATAAACCAAGTCTATCCAGTCTTTCTTCATAAGACAGTCCTGACATCCCAGGAATCAGTCTGGTGAACCTTCTCTGCACTCCCTCTATGGCAATAATGTCCTTCCTCAGATTTGGAGACCAAAACAGCACGCAATACTCCAGGTGAGTATATTTCCCTGCTCCTATACTCAAATCCTCTTGCTATGAAAGCCAACATACCATTCGCTTTCTTTACTACCTGCTGCACCTGCATGCCTACCTTCAATGACTGGTGTACCATGACATTAACTGGATGTATTCAAGAGAGAGTTAGAAATATCTCTTGGGGCTAACGGAATCAAGGGATGTGGGGAAAAAGCAGAAACAGGGTACTGATTCTGGATGATCAGGCATGATCATATTGAATGGCGGTGCTGGCTCAAAGGGCCGAATGGCCTACTCCTGCACCTACATTCTATGTTTTGGTTTATATAAGTGATAGGAGCAGATTTAGACCATTCAGCCCATCGTCTACTCCGCCATTCAATCATGACTGATCTATCTCTCCCTCCTAACCCCATTCTCTTGCCCTCTCCTCATAACCCGACACCCGCACCAATCAAGAATCTATCTATCTCTGCCTTAAAAATGTCCATTGACTCGGCCTCCACAGTCCTCTGTGACAAAGAATTCCACAGATTCACCACCCCCTGAGTAAAGACATTTCTCCTCATCTCCTTCTTAAAGTAAGTCCTTTAATTCTTAAACTATGACCTCTAGTCCAATATTCTCTCACTAGTGGAAACATCCCCTCCACATCCACTCTATCCAAGCCTTTCACTATTCGATGTTTCAATGAGGTACCCCCTCATCCTTCTAAGCTCCAGCGAGTACAGGCCCAGTGCTCTCAAACGGTAGTTGTAACAGAATAGATTGATTACTGGATGACTAGTTCTTGTACAGAGGCTCGGAACAGGATTTTCCTTGCGCCAATGCATTTTCTGGGTTGAGTAAACTCTTTAAAAAAGCATTAATGAGTGGTTCCTTAAGAGGCTTATTCCTAATAACTGGTATTAACTGAACTATTGGGCATCTCCATCTCAGCAATTCCAATATGGAACTGGAAGTATTGTGTATTATACTTATGGCATGATAGAGGTGAGGATATTCATGAAATGTAATGTAAAAAAGAGGAACTGCAGATGCTGGTTATACCAAAGGTAGACACAAAATGCTGGAATAACTCAGGTGGGTCAGGCAGCATCTCTGGAGAACATGGATAGGTGATGTTTAACCCTTCTGTCTGAATAAGTATCCCAACCCAAAATGTCACCTGTCCATTTTCTTCAGAGATGCTGCCTGACCCTCCAGCTGAGATACTCAAGCATTTCGTATCCATGAACCTTGCTCCTCCAGTTAGTTGCCTGGTTGTTCATCACCATTCTTGATGGAAAGTTTCCTTAAAGAACATCGACATATGAAACTAAAATAGAAATTTGTAAAAATAAGAATACAATGTATAAGGTTAAAATAGCAATTTCACGATATATACAAGCTCCTGTCCAAATTTTCCAATTCTCTAACTTCCCTTTTTGAACTTCCCTTTTGTTCCACATATGGGACACTTCTCTCATTTGAGACAAACCTATAGTCATAAAATACGAGAACAAATGTTACAGAACAACCAAACGTCACCCATTCCTTCTCTCCAGAGATGCTGCCTGTCCTGCTGAGTTACTCCAGCATTTTGTATCCAACTAATAATTTAAAACAATTTATAACTGTCACCCATCTAGTAATTAGATAGCAACTAAAGTGGCTATGGATTATCTTTGCCGTATAATCACAACCCTCATATGTTCATAGCAAAAATGTATAACTAGAACAAAGTGTTGGAGTAACACAGTGTGTCAGGCAACATCTCTGGAGGATCTCTGAAGGTGATGTTCCAGGTTGGGACCCTTCTTCAGACTGAAGGCTTAAGTTACAAGAATAACTGCATAAATTTGACGAATTCCCATGTAGGTATGGATGCCTGAGGCGTTATCCAATCATGATGTTTGGATAGGAAAGGTTTAGAGGGATAAGGGCCAAATGGGGGCAGATGGGACACCTTGGTCAGTATGGGCAAGCTGGGCTAAAGGGCCTGAAGTGTATGACTCTATGACACTATAACTCTATGTGGAGGAAAAGCAAGAAAATGGTCACGAACAGCAGGTCTAGCTCAGTGACAGAAAGGCTCCTCCTACCTTTAAGACCCTTGAACATTTATTTGAATTATACGTTGAACTCTCATACCAATAATATTACCATGATAAATGTACTCTAATACTCAGATGCTCAAGTGATTCTGTATGTTAAATGCTGAAAAACCAGTGAGCATTGATTACCATGGCAACAGTCACATTGTTACAGAGAACCAATAAACCTTGACTTTAAAAACAGAAACAAGATGAATTCTTAAACCAACATAGGTTACCTTTATTGCCATTATTTTACATTTCAGCTACTGAGCACTGAACCAACATGATTATTAATTTGTTGCTGGAGCCAAAATAATTGTCATAGATGGTTCAAATATTTAAAAAAACACTAGTATTCACTGTTTCCAATGAAATACTGTATCCAATGCATTAAATTATCACATAGGTTAAATACTTCCATGGTAATATTTGTCAATGAGTGTGCCTGAAATTATCAGACAACAGTTTTGATCAATTGACCACAACTGGTCAGCGGGATACAATATTTTTTCAATCAATATATTTTTTTTCCTTGCTGTAAGTTAAATTGCAGGAAGTTTATTGAAAAAAATGTGCTCGGTATCTTTCTCAAAGATACTGGAGGACAACTATATTGATGCAAACATTCAACTAACATCATTTAGCCTTTTCCCAAATTTTCCCTCTACAGCAAAAATGGTCCAAATTGTGAAAATGTCCTGATTGCTTGATAACATTTGAAAGAAAATGTAATATTTCAATAGTCCTTTATTCACAGGAATGAATATACTCTGGAATGCAGTCCACATCAAAATGTTAACCCGTAGTATTGCTACAGGCGTCAACCACACACTTGCTTTATTATTCCAGCATATTTTATACATTTTCATACTCTCCATTCAGTTTTTATCCCAGGGTAGGAGATGAATTGGAAATTGTCAGATTACTCAAGCTTTTTTTGTTGATAATAAAACAAAGAATGAATTGATTCACAGGAATGGTTACATCACCAAATTCTATAGCAGGATTTAACTTAGTGTTGTAAAAATCATCTGGGGAATTTACAATGTGATTAGTAATCTGTGTCCAGAGCCTTCAATATCGTACAACCCCTAGTTGTGGATCATAGTTCTAACTCCCATGTCATCAGCTCCTAAAGGTTACTTTCAAATCCTTGTGGCTACATCAAAAGATTGGAGAATTAATAACTGATGTGCAGTGACAAAATGTTTCTCAATCAATAACCTAAAATCTTCACCACAAAAATATTGTTCCCTTAAATGTATTAAAAACAAATTCCATCTGTCTTTTGGAGATTTCATTAGCCAATAATAATCAGATTGCTGCCAAATTCCAACCATCTATTTAACACTAGACTAAGTAGGACTCGTTGGGTCCCATGTTCACACGGGAGGGCTGGTCCCCCAACGCAATATACCACCTCTCCACCAATTCCAATATTGGTGGCCAGTGGAGGGGGTGGGGCTTTCTGGAGCGCTGGTATGGGTGTTTTGGCTGCAGGGACTACTGGTCTCCAGAGGGCTCGTTTGGACATTGTGGACCAAATGGATTCTTGGGGTGGCAGCTCAGTCCCTCAAGCCTGATGTGTTGGCAGCTCACTCACGGCTGGTGGGCTGGCAGTTGACTCACAGCTATTCCTTGAAATTCAATTTCAAGCAGGGTGCAAGGCCACCAAATTCAAGTGCCGTTTCATACCACTTCAAGCAAGGTGCAAGGCCACCAAATTTAGGTTCAGTTTCCTACCACTTCAAGCAGGGTGCAAGGCCACCGAATTCAAGTGCAGTTTCCAACCACTTCAAGCAGGGTGCAAGGCCACCAAATTCAAATGCAGTTTCATACCATTTCATGCAGGGTGCAACGACACCACATTCAAATACAGTTTCATACCATTTCGTGCAAGGCCACCACATTCAAATGCAGTTTCATACTATTTCAAGCAGGGTGAAACCACCATAAAAACCACCATAAAACCACACAAAACACCACACTCACTGTTCGGTAGACATTTAGTGTGTTCAGTTGATTCACAGCTCAGACAGAGTCGTGACCTCTCCCTTCCCCATCATGCAGAGACTGAGCCACACCCACACTTCTGGGTTTTATAATCCCTCCCACCGGAAAAGGTGTGGCCTTCATGGCATGATTGACAGGAGAGATTCCCAACATTTCTTAAACACTACTACCACTTTTGGTTTTCATTGATGGGAAGAATCCTCTGCACCTGATGAGCAGAGGGGGACTGAGTAAGATGGCCAAAAATCACAGCCGTAAGCGGTAGCATTTTATCTAAAATCAATATAGTGCAAACAGGAAGTTGTCAAGTTTAGACAAACAACCATTTGCATGCAGTGCCTTTTCACTTCAACCCAAACCCCCCAAACAACCATTTGCATGCAGTGCCTTTTTACTTCAAAGCAAACCCCCAAACAACCATTTGCATGCAGTGCCTTTTCATTTCAACCCAAACAACCATTTGCATGCAGTGCCCTTTCACTTCAACCCAAAAACCCCCCAAACAACCATTTGCATGCAGTGCCGTTTTACTTCAACCCAAGCCCCCCCAACCCCCCCCAAACAACCATTTGCACGCAGTGCCTGTTTACTGCAAACCAACCATATTCTCATTTTCAAACCACATTAAGGGCACTCACAGTTTAGTAGACATGTGTTCAGTGTTATTCAGAGCTCAGAGACACGTGACCATCTGGCTTCCTCCATCTTGCAGAGACTGAGTGAGGCACACCACTTCCGGGTTTTATAGTCCCTCCCCCTCCCACCAGCAGGGGCAGCAGAGAGAATGGCACATTTTTAAAAAACATTAATATCTCTCTGATTATTCATCGATGGGAAGAATCCTCTGGTCCAGGAAGGCGGAGGGGGGCTCTGAGTGAGGTGGCCAAAAATGACGGCCATAGGTGGCGGCGTTCTCTCGGAAATCACAGCACAGTGAGCCAAAAGCGGTCAAGATCAGACTTTTAGTAATATATAGAATAGATAGATATAGATTGAAATGCATGCCTGTTTGACAGAACCAATGCTGAAATGACAGGAAGCATAGATTTACTGGATATCAATTCATACAGTTAAGGTTCTTTGATGCCCGCTATTCCCATGATCAATTTGATAATAAGTACTCAAATTGTTTGATTATTCATTATCCATTGAGTTGTGTGATTGGCCTGTTGGGATATCAATAGTGAATGAATGCCAGCTGCTCCGAGGACTGACAGTTCACACTTCAGTTTCAATTCCTTCTTATGGGTTAGTAAATCAAAATCCCTTTAATATATGGCCTTAAAACTACAGCTCAAGCTAGCCCTGTAGGATCAAATAATTGATATTTTGTCATTGTTCATGAGTGGAGGTTTGGAAAAGTTTGTTTTTAGAACTGTGACAGATAGAGACAAATTATTGATCAAACTCCATGATTCCCAGGTACCAGGGGTCTAAGATTTGTAAATCAATGACACCTTGGATGTAAGCTTTGTGGTCCATGAATCTCTTTGGTACATATTCATGCAGTTCACAGGGATAAAAGAATAGAGATGATATAATATAGATGTTAAATTTTTGCCTAGCCCATGTGTCTTCCAGCTGACCAGAATTCACAAATCACACAGATAGATACTTGATTAGTATGGGTGTCAGGGTTATGGGGAAAAGGTAGGAGAATGGGGTTAGGAGGGAGAGATAGATCAGCCATGATTGAAGGGTGAAGCAGACTTGATGGGCCGAATGGCCTAATTCGGCTCCTATTACTTATGACCTTATAAACTTAAATTTTCATGCAGAAAATCTGCATCTAATTAGATTAACTATTATTTTTATATAGTTACGTATGAGTACATGAGAAGAAAACAAAATAAAACAGTCCAATTAACAAATAGGAGACAAAACCATCAACTATGGCAAAATGGAAAATAAAGTAATAACATTTTTAGTAGATGGACACAAAATGCTGGAGTAACTCAGCACTACAGGCAGCATCTCTGGAGAGAAGGAATGGGTGACGTTTCAGGTTGAGACCCTTCTTGGGGCTTCCAGAATATGCAGTTCCTTCCAACGAATAACACTTCTTACTAATAACATGGAAGAATTGCTAGCTGCAATCTTATTTTCTCAATAAAATCAAATTTAATGCTAGTTTTGAACCTATACTGGGTTAAAAAACGACAATTTTTTAATGGGTAATATCATTCATGTAAATCTGCACATAAATGTTAAATTTGTATTCTATACTGATTGGTATGCAGTGGCAATATTTGTTGATTCTGTACAGGAATCTTTCTTTTGATATCACGGTGTATGCTGATTTAAAGGGGCCAGTTGGGTAGTAATTATCTTATGTCTGAAAACACATGTATGATTCTTTGCAAGCATCCTGTGTATTACGATACAACATTGTGGCAACATGAGGCTACATCTATACGGAATCATACATTCTGGAACTGCAGAGAGACGCAAAATTCTCGGATTGACAGCAAGAGTGGGTATTCATCTAACGTGCTTAGGAATGGATGCTTGTAACCTTCATCTCGCTTCCAGCAATGGAAAAGATTCTTAATAATGAGGGAACCAATAGAAAGGATTCTAACTAAAGGACTTCGTCAACCTGCAGCAGGTATGAACATCTTTGTTTATCGGAATATTTATTTTAGAAAATAAACGGTAATCTTCCCCTTGAGCACGTCTTTAGTAACTTCTTTCTGAATCCTTTCAATTGCACAAATATTTCTTTTGTACACCTGTTAAACTGTTCCCCATCCCTGTCATTCCCAACATTGTAAGGGTGTGGACGTCAAGATACTAAAGATCTACCATTTAATATATTTTAAATTGCAGGGTATTTGTATATCTTAGATGTGTTTACTCCGTATTTTTCACACAAAGCCTCATGCATTTTACGGCAACGGAGCACCACTGAACCAGAGTCACGGTGAGTACGATGATCAATGCAAAATGAAATGTTTATACGATTAAAATATAATGTTATGTAAGTAATTTTGTGCATGGGGACTACAACGTTATTTTAAAATAACATTAGCCACTGTTAAAACAATAATAATCTGAGGGTTGTGTAGGAAGGAACTGCAGATGCTGGTTTAAACCGTAGATAGACACAAAATGCTGGAGTAACTCAGCGGGACAGGCAGCATCTCTGGGGAGAAGGAATGGGTGATGTTTCGGGTCCAACCCTAACCCTAACCTTCCCTTCAACTGCAGAAGCTGGTTTACACCGATGATAGACACAAAATGCTGGAATAAGTCAGCGGGTCACAAGGGTCTCGAGTCTCGATCCGAAACTCGAGACCCTAATTGCTTTTCTCCAGAGATGCTGCCTGACCCACTGGGTTACCCCAGCACTGGGTGTCTAAAGTGGTGCCATGTGTCGTCTTGCGAGGAAGACAGCCATGGTAAAACAAAATAAGGAAAGATCAGTGGAAAAATCACAAACTGGGAAAGACAAATCTTCATTTATTCATAGACTAAACTGCCAGTGCAACAAATGTCTGACCTCCCTGAGGGGTATGGAGAGAATGCAGGTACAGGATACTGAGTTGGATGATCAGCCATGATTAGGGAGACATATAGAGTTGTGTATTGCAATCTGTAAATAGATTTATTTATTGAAATCATATTCTATGTCGCTCTTCCAGGGAGATGCTAACTGCATTTCGTTGTCTCTGCACTGTACACTGACAATGACAATTAAAGTTGAATCTGAATCTGATATTGAATGGCGGTGCAGGCTCGAAGGGCCGAATGGACTACTCCTGCATCTATTTTCTATGTATCTATGTATCTAAATAAGGAAAGACCAATGGAAAAATCACAAACTGGGAAGACAAATCTTCATTTATTCATAGATTCAGATTCAGATTCTACTTTAATTGTCATTGCCAGTGTACAGTACAGAGACAACGAAATGCAGTAGACTAAACTGCCAGTGCAACACATGCCTGACCTCCCTAAGCAGTTTTTGCAGTGAGCGGGACGTGAACCATGCACTGGCTGGGCGAATGGGAGTGAATGGGTGGCCGATTGGGAAAGGGGGAAATGCAGCGAGACCTGGGTGTCATGGTACACCAGTCATTGAAGGTAGGCATGCAGGTGCAGCAGGCAGTAAAGAAAGCGAATGGTATGTTAGCTTTCATTGCAAAAGGATTTGAGTATAGGAGCAGAGAGGTTCTACTGCAGTTGTACAGGGTCTTGGTGAGACCACACCTGGAGTATTGCGTACAGTTTTGGTCTCCGAATGTGAGGAAGGACATTATTGCCATAGAGGGAGTGCAGAGACGGTACACCAGACTGATTCCTGGGATGTCAGGACTGTCTTATGAAGAAAGACTGGATAGACTTGGTTTATACTCTAGAATTTAGAAGATTGAGAGGGGATCTTATAGAAACTTACAAAATTCTTAAGGGGTTGGACAGGCTAGATGCAGGAAGATTGTTCCCGATGTTAGGGAAGTCCAGGACAAGGGGTCACAGCTTAAGGGTAAAGGGGAAATCCTTCAAAACCGAGATGAGAAGAACTTTTTTCACGCAGAGAGTGGTGAATCTCTGGAACTCTCTGCCACAGAGGGTAGTTGAGGCCACAGTTCATTGGCTATATTTAAGAGGGAGTTAGATGTGGCCCTTGTGGCTAAGGGGATCAGGGGGTATGGAGAGAAGGAAGGTACGGGATACTGAGTTGGATGATCAGCCATGATCATATTAAATGGCGGTGCAGGCTCGAAGGGCCGAATGGTCTCTACTCCTGCACCTAATTTCTATGTTTCTATGACAGCAGGGCTTCTTTGCGGGGTTCGGAGGTGTCCGCGCGGTGTTGCGGTCGGGCGGAGCGTTACACTGGGCGGCGAGGCCCGGCGCTGCAAGTAGTTCCGGGTGTAGGCCGAGCCTGGAGCTGAGGGAGACGGAGACGGGAGCGGGACTGGGGGGGCGGCCGTGCGGGCGGGAGCGGGAGAGAGACTGACGGCGACTGCCAGCGACTGCCAGCGACCGGCCAACACCCCCAGCTCTGGCAGCGGCGGGGGGCCTCTCACAAGGCCAGCGAGTGGCACAGGGTGAGGAGTGTGAGGGGGGCTAGCGTGTGGCGCGGCACGGCGCCCACTCGAGCCTGTGAGGGGTGTGAGTGGTGGGTGTGTGTGAGGGGGGGAGTGAGTGAGGGGAGGGTGGAGGGAGAAGGGAATGGGTGGTGAGCACAGCCCGCCCAACCTCATCTCAACCCTCGGCCCCAAACAATTGTCGATACCGAAGCCGAAAATAGACACTGAGGCCCACGTAAGGGGAGCAGACTCCTCGCTGTGGCCTGGAATGGAGGCAGCATCCCGGGCCTGGTGGTGAAGCGGGTATCGCAGGCCTGGGATAGACTGGGCAATGAGTGGCAACAAGGCATAGGCAGTCACAATTATTTGAATTACTGCTCATCTCAATGTACTACACAGGAGTAGGGGAAGATATTCGAGACATTTTGTTTACTCTGCATGATTTTAAGACTTGAAATGGTGGATTAAAAAAACCCATCCAGTTTTTGCATATGCATGATTGTATGCTTTTAAAACAGATTATTTTGATTGTGAATAAGTCAATGTATACACTTGGAGATCGTTACTAAAATATCCACGCTGCACAGGTAAAAACACCAAGTAAAAACACCAAGTAATACAATCCTATATTTTGCTCTGTGTCATTTAGGATACCTGAAAACTGAGGTGTTGTGTTGTGTTGTGAGGTGAAGTACAAGGCTTGTCATTTGTGGTGGTGTGAAAGATCAGATTGAGATGATCTACAGTGTTGCATAGTGTGATATTATTTGTATTAAATGGAATTGTCTTTTGAGCATCATCTTTCTGCAGTACATGTCAAACATGATTTGCCCACTGTCAACTGAATTAATGGTATCTCTTTGCTACTTCAGATGAGAGAGAGTGCTCTATGGACAATCTTTTCCCTTACTACTGTTGTTTTGGTAGTATGATATAGTATTAGATAAATCGGGTTGCGATTTTACATCAACAAGTAAGTGTGAATTCTGCAGAGATTTAATTGCAAACATTTTCGCTCCTGTTCTTAATTGTGATGTATCGTGGCTTTGGGAGAATTGAATCCTTTCACTGGGTTGAATAATTCTTAATTTGCAAATTATAACATAATCCCAGGGTGTGATTTTTCATTTTGATCGGGGATGGGTTACTCTCCGATATTATTTTCCTATGCACAGAACTGTTGATTTTTGTTAAGACAGTAAACAGCTTGGCTCAGCCTGTTCAGTTTACAGGCTCATTGGCAGCTGTCTCAGTGTCATTGAGCCAGACCTGAGAACCAGTTGCTGGCAAACTTTTACATTAGAGTTAGTAAAATTCCAGGGGAGATTTTGAGGTACAACTTTAGGGTGACTTAAATATTCT
Organism: Leucoraja erinaceus; assembly: GCF_028641065.1. Classification (NCBI taxonomy): domain Eukaryota; kingdom Metazoa; phylum Chordata; class Chondrichthyes; order Rajiformes; family Rajidae; genus Leucoraja; species Leucoraja erinaceus. The sequence goes on along the minus strand of NC_073406.1, from coordinate 2,675,897 downwards.
GTAAAATTCCCTGGATTGTTTTGTACACAATATGGTTGATAATCAAAAACTTAAAGGACTGAGGAACAGAGAAAGATAATTATATTTGTATATACAATCATTCAGATTTTTCATTGGTAAAATAATTAACCTGATAATCCCTGATACGTAAAACACAGATGGTCTTTTCTGGAAAATATAAAAGATCTTGTCTTAACTATTGTACCTGCACGGTGGCTTTAGAACCAAGATCCTAGCTGTTTTATTTTCCTAACCCCTGGAAAGACTGTTTGGTTATCTGTACACTACCTACTTTGGTGCCTCTGCTGTTTGCCCTATGGTCAGAGGCGGTTTAAGATTGTCAGTGAAAGTATTCCATCAACATCACAATACCGCATCCTCTGCAGGCTGCGTTTAAGAAATCCAAATTAAATCTAAGTATGAAAAGTGAAATAGTGTTTTTTATTTACCTCCTTCCTTGATCTTAATTTGAGTTTCCAAGTGAACAGAAAAGTTTTTTCAACCAGTGTTGCTCTCATTTATGATGAGTCTTGAGACATTATGTTGAAAATTTTGAGTTGTTGATCAGTGTAATTTCAGCAATTACAATAATGTGGACAATATACCGTCTAAAATCATGAAGTGTTTGAGGTTACTTCATTAGGTGTGGAAATGGAAAATGAAGCAGGATCTGATTAACGGAGCAACGGAGATAGTTGCCTGCTGGGTTTTTATATTTTAAAACATTTGTGGAATTTTTCTTTGAAATAATTTTTCAATTTATAAAAGCTGGAGAATTACTGATTGGTATTTGTCCATGCATTGTTATTGCTTTCTACGCCCACTGATTGACATTTGTTTCCAACAATATAATAATTTTAAAAATTGTAATCTTGTTTTGAAAACCACCATCAATTCAGTTATCCATGTCTCTGTTATTTCCACCTTAACCCTGGTTTTTTTTTTTCCCAATGGACCATCATTGGTGTTTAATCCTTTGGGTACTTCGGCACCGAGCCCTTGAGTTTCCAACCTAAACTTGCAGCTATTGTTTTCTCCTCCTTTATGGTGTCCTATAAAACTTTCCTTGTTGCCCAATTTTCTGCTCACCAAACCCTGTCAGTAGACGCAAAGTGCTGGAATGACTCAGTGGGTCAGGCAGCATCTCTGGAGAAAAAGGGTGGGTGAAGTTTCGGATCGGGACCCTTCTTCAGACAACTAACCCAGTAATTTGGTATCAACTTTACCTTCTGTTGAAGCGCCCTTATATATTTTATTTTGTTAAAAGCAATTATTTAACTGTCAGTTGTACATAGATGCCCAATCATTATTGAAAATTGTATTTTTTAAATAATTTTGGTGTCCTAGGATTCTAGGACTGAGAGCAGAGATTTTTAATGTCAGAACTATACTTTATTGATAATATACAGTAAATGCTCTCAAGAAAAACCTTTCTCGGCATTTATTATGCTATCAGCTCAAAGCTATTCCTCTTTTCTCAACACACCCATGGAATGTTTGAAAGGTTGTTTAATGCAGCCCAGCCCCTCAATTTCCAGTGGTGACAGGATCCGAGACCATCCCCACAGAGCCTGTATAGTGGTTGTACTGAGAAGAAGATTTTGAGGAAGCTTCATTTTATATATATATTTTTTTAATTCATGAAAATACATGCAGGAATTACAATATAATTAATGTATTGATTATAGAAACATAGAAACATAGAAATTAGGTGCAGGAGTAGGCCATTCGGCCCTTCGAGCCTGCACCGCCATTCAATATGATCATGGCTGATCATCCAACTCAGTATCCCGTACCTGCCTTTTCGCCATACCCTCTGATCCCCTTGGCCACAAGGGCCACATCTAACTCCCTCTTAAATATAGCCAATGAACTGGCCTCAACTACCCTCTGTGGCAGAGAGTTCCAGAGATTCACCACTCTCTGTGTGAAAAAAGTTCTCCATCTCGGTTTTAAAGGATTTCCCCCTTATCCTTAAGCTGTGACCCCTTGTCCTGGACTTCCCCAACATCGGAAACAATCTTCCTGCATCTAGCCTGTCCAACCCCAGATTATGGCATCTAATCAGTAAGTTCTATTTACAATGCACCAAAGGCACTTGTGTCGCCTATTATCAAATGTTTGAGAGGCTGTTACACAGGACCCAGCATCAGTATCTAGTGGCAGCAGCACCTCAATTTACAAAACTTCCCCACAAAGCCTTTGAGTTTGCGGTTTCGAGCTTCATGCGTCGAGCTTAGTGTTCTGCAACCTGGAATGTTCCAGTCAGCAACCTTCACCTGCGGACTCCTCATGACATTGAAAGATCAACAAGTTTTAAAGTAAAAACTTTGCAGGTTAAAGTGCATCTTTCGCTTGCAGCAACAGTCGATGTTTGCACTGATGTGCGTCCAGGAAACAGCCTGTCGATCAGGGCATCCTTTATTATGCAGCTGCTCGTGATGAACCTTGACAAAGGTGGCTGGAATTATTCTTCAGACCACCTTGGCAAACATGCAGACCACAAAAAGGTGGACGATCATGTCATCCACATTACAGCTACCTAAAGGGCAGTGTACATGGGAAGTGAGTGTGACCTTGTAGGGTAGATCTGATGAGGAGGGTTACATTCGCTGCCATCTAACAGAAGTATCTTTGCTTGTTGATGGCAAGGCATTCTGTCGAATGGATTTGACAATCTTCTTGGGGAACTATTCTACAGGATTTCTTGTGACCTTTTCACACAGCCACTCCTTCATAGGACTGAAGGGAGTGTTTGGAGGCTGGGGAAGAACCAGACCAGGATTTGTCCAAAGAATACTCACTGATGTTTTGTGTAGCAAGTGTGGCTGAAATGTAATCTAGAGAGCAGGAAGCTGATTTTTTCCCCCCTCATTTTGCAGTCTGGTCTGCCAAAATATGTTTGCTCAAAATAAGATTAGTTACCTCAATGTGAGTAAATCGAATCTTAGATCTTCTGGTTTGTGTGTTTATTACCTTACTATCTCAGCTATATTATGAAAGAGCTCGGCAAATAGTTTTAATTAAATTACAGGTTCCAGATGCTCATTTTGTTAATGATGTGCATGAAATGGTGTCTTTGTTAATTTGTTCTCAAGGATGTTGCTTCAAGGAGCCCAACCCTCTTCCACCAAAACTTCTGGTTATTCCTCAGTGTGACAATAGACAATAGGTGCAGGAGCAGGCCATTTGGCCCTTCGAGCCAGCACCGCCATTCAATGTGATCATAGCTGATCATCCCCAATCAGTACCCCGTTCCTCCCTTCTCCCCATATCCAATGACTCCACTATTTTTAAGAGGCCTATCTAGCTCTCTCTTGAAAGTATCCAGAGAACCTGCCTCCATCACCCTCTGAGGCAGAGACTTTAGGTATTTAAAATAACATTTAAACCTTTTTTTGTAACATACTGAGAATAGCTTCATTTTGAAAATGAAGAGATTTGTTATCATCACAATTTGCTAACTACTAGCAGTTAAAATGTGGGCATTTAGCCAGCATCCAAATTGATGGGATTTGCTTGTACAAGCCAAGTCAAAAGGTTAAGGGGAGTTTTCTTTACTTTTAGTTGGATTATAATATGTTTTCTTATTTAAGCATGCATTATGCCATCCATGAGCTGGGGGCAAAAGACTACCTTTCACTTGTCTAATTTAGAATCTTAAGGCAGTAATAGCAAATTATCATGAAGGCGTAGATGGGAACATGCCCAAACGATTAATATTTTAAAAGTCAGTTGATCTCTGCCAGACTTGTACACAGGCCATTGATTATAGGACAGTGAGGTTGTACTTCATCAAGACCAAGACCAATATCCTCGCAGGCAGACTGCAAATTAGTTTGGCAGGGGAATGGAACGATGAGCAAAAATTCAAAAAGAGATAAAACGGGTCTACCAATGGAAGGTAGAATATTAGTGTCAGTTTTGAAAATCTTCACAAGAGTCAGCTTTGTACGATAGTACATATCAAAATGTAAGAAACGATGCACAAGGTAGGTGAGCTGAAGTCACTGATCAACGTGTAGAAGTATAATATTGTTTAAATAAGGATCAAAGGGCAATCTCACTGGGAGAGTACAGTGGGATTCATCTCTCAGTTTGCAGATGACACAATACTGGGTGGCAGTGTGAGCTGCGAAGAGGATGGTATGAGGCTACAGGGTGACTTGGATAGGTTGAGTGAGTGGGCAGAAGCATGAAGGATGCAGTATAATGTGGATAAATGTGAGGTTATCCACTTTGGTGGCAAGAACAGGAAGGCAGATTATTATCTGAATTGTGGCCGATTAGGAGAAGGGGAGGTGCAACAAGACCTGGGTGTGATGTAAATCAGTCACTGAAAGTAAGCATGTAGGTACAGCAGACAGTGAATAAAGCCAATGGCATGTTGACCTTCATTGCGAGAGGATTTGAGTTTTGGAGCAAGGAGGTCCTTCTGCAGTTGTACAGGGCCCTGGTGAGACCACACCTGGAGTTTTGTTGCAGTTTTGGTCTCCTAATTTGAGGAAGGACGTTCTTGCTATTGAAGGAGTGCTGCATAGGTTCACGAGGTTAATTTCTGGGATGGCAGGAATGGCATGATGAAAGAATGGGTCGACTGGGACTTGTATTTGCTGGAATTTAGGATGAGAGGGAATCTTATAGAAACATATAACATTCTTAGAGGATTGGACAGGGTAGATGCAGGAAAAATGTTCCCGATGTTGGGGAAGTCTAGAACCAGGGGTCACCGTTTAAGAATAAGGGGTAGGCCATTTAGGACTGAGATGAGCAAATACTTTTTCACCCAAAGAGTTGTGAATCTGTGGAATTCTCTGCCACAGAAGGCAGTTGAGGCCAATTCACTGGATGTTTTCAAGAGATAGATTTAACTCTTGGGGCTAAGGGAATTAAGGGATATGGGGGAAAAGCTAGAACGAGGTACTGATTTTGTATGATCCGCCATTGAATGACGGTGCTGGCTCGAAAGGCCAAATGGCCTACTCCTGCACGTATTTTCTATGTTTCTATGACAAGATGTTGATAGAGATCATTCAGTTAGCATTAGCATAGCTAAGAAAAAAGACAGATAAAATATTAAAATTTTTGAAACCAAATTTTTTTTTATTAGGCTGAGAAGTGATTTTAACGAAACTGGAATGGAGCCAGCTGCATGGTGGCAAATTCATTTCGGAGCAATGGGAGGCATTGAAGAAAAAGATCCAAGAGGTTCAGAATACATTTTGGCAGGGCTGCCTAATCATGAGCCCCCTGGATGACTGACTAGGTCCACAGAGAGTAGGATAAGGCAAAAATGAAAGGCTTATATAAGATGCCAAGAAAATAATACTTCACAATCCAAGAAGAATGCAGAAAGCATAGGAGTAAAATTAAAAGGAATATTAGGAGTGCAAAGAGTACAAATAAATACTGCAAGAAAAATCAATGGATATTATAAATGAAGTGAAATAGGTTAATGATAGAAAGTGAGACGTGTAGAGAGAATGTGAATACAGTTCTTCATGAATATGTTGCAGCTGTCCTTACAGAAAAATCTTGCAATTACGAGCAAGTGAAAAGAAAAATTATTGAGGGGATTAAGGGATCCACTTTTAAAAGTGGATAAACTGTCAAGCCTGAATGAAATCTATTCCAGACATGCAGAGCGCAAGGAAGGAAATTGCACAGACTCTGACCATCATTTCTCGGACATCCCTGTTTAAAGGAATGGTGCCAGAGGATTAGTGGCCTGCAAATGTGGTTTGAAAAGGCAGGAAGCAATAAACTTCAGACTGAAGTCGGGTCTCAACCCAAAACATTACCTATTCCTTTTCTCCAGAGATGCTGCCTGACCCACTGGGTTACCCCAGCACTGGGTGTCTAAAGTGGTGCCATGTGTCGTCTTTGTGTGTACCTGTGGTTTAAACCAGCATCTGCAGTTCCTTCCCACACAAACTTGCAGATCAACCCATTTAACGTCATTGATGAGCAAGTTTTGCTTGATTTTAAGAGTCTGTATAAACCTTTGTTTAGCCAAAATTAATCCAGGTTACTTTGCCTGAAATAGTTAAGGGAATATCTGATTGATTTGAGTTTTATGAGGATGTGACAAGGCAGATCAATGTGGGCAATACATTGAGTGTCATCTAAATTAATTATGGCAAGGTATTTGACAAGGTCCCAAATGACAGGGTAGTCACTAAAGGAAAGATGCATGCTATCCAGTGGGGAGCAGTAAATTGGTTCCCAAATTAGCTTGATGGCAAGATGCAGAGGGTAATCTTTGCCTGTTTGTTTTGTGAGTGGGTTTCTGTTACTGTCTAAATTCCACAAGGCTCAGTACATAATTTCTTGCTGTTAAAGAAGGGTCTCGACCCGAAACGTCACTCATTCCTTCTCTCCAGTGATGCTGCCTGTTCCGCTGTTACTCCACCTTTTTGAGTCTATCTTCGGTTTAAACCAGCATCTGCAGTTCCTTCTTACACGATATACATTCATGATTTGAACATCCTACCAGGATGATTCTGAATCGGGCAACTAAATTATCCCGCCATAACCAGGGAGCAGTGCTGAACTACTATCTACCTCTTTGGTGACCCTTGGACTATCCTTGATTGTACTTTGCTGGCTTTACCTGGCACTGAACGTTATTCCCATATCATGTATCTGTACACTGTAAATGGCTTGATTGTAATCATGTATTGTCTTTCTACTGACTGGATAGCGCGCAACAAAAGTCTTTCACTGTACACATGACAATAAACTAAAACGTAACTGACTTGAGTGTAGGAGGCATTTTTGTTGCATATGATCCAACAACATTCTAGATCGTGTAAACCATGGATTTGATGCATTTAGATCAAAGATTTTGTCGATTGGGCGGAGGAATGGAAAATAAAATTTCATGCAAAGATGTGAAAGAATATTTTTAATAAGATGTAACAAAGAGGATAACAGAAATAATGGGGGGATATTAAGGTAGAAAATGATAAGATTTACAAGCTGGGAAGTGATTTAGTAATTTGGTATAAAATCATTTCAAAGTAGTGGGAGGCACAAAGGGACCTTGGATTATATGGAGACACGAGACTGCAGATGCTAGAATCTTGAGTGAAAAACAAAGTGTTGGAGAAGTCTGAAGAAGGGTTTCGGCTCGAAACGTTACCTATTTCCTTCGTTCCATAGATGCTGCTGCACCCGCTGAGTTTCTCCAGCATTTTTGTGTACCTGCTGGAATAACTAAGTGTGTCAGGCAGTTTTCTTGAAGGGAAATGGATAGAAGCCATTTTTGGTTTGCGACCCAGAAGGATACCGACACAAAACGTGTGTCCATTTCCTTCCACAGAAGCAGACTGATCCGCAGAGTTTCACCAGCCTTTTATTTTATTTTAAACCTTGGATTATATGTCCAGATTGCAGGGCATTTTTATAAAATGGTCAGAAAGGTAAATAGAACACTATCTTAGCTGAGGCATGGAATGTAAGAATAGTTATCTGACTTCCTGAGTATTTCCAACATTTTCCGTTCCGCGAATTAATAGCACCGTTTCTTTTCGTTTTGTATGATTGTTAGAATGGAACACAGCACTTGCTTCAGTATTGTGGGCAATTTCAGTTATTGCATTACAGGAAAAATCTGATTGCAGAGGAGATTTAAGAGAACATTGGACTGGAAAAGTTGAACTGAGTGAAAGATTGGCTAGGATGGGGTAGTTTTCTTTGGAATACAGGCTGAGGGAACATTTAGCACAAAACACAGTGCTGCAGAAATTCAGCAGGTCACAAGCATTTCTAGAGAACATGGATAGGTGACCTTTCATGTGGGAACCCATCAGACCTGAAGAAGGGTCCTGACCTGAAATGTTATCGATCTATATTCTCCAGCGATGCGGCTGGGCCTTTAGTTACACCAGCACTTTGTGTTTTTTGCTAAAGATTCCAGCACCTGCAGTTCCTTGTATCTACTGAAGGAAGATTTAATTGAGGTGTATATAATTTTCAGAGACTTGGATAGAATTAACAGAAATAATCTGTTTTCCGTAAATGAGTGTAAAAATCAGGGAGCATTAGGAAAAATATTTTCACCTGGAGACCAATGGATACCGGAGCTCATTGCTTCGTGGGTGCTGGATGCGAGCCTTCACTACATTTAAAAATAAGTATTTAATTGTGTACTTAGCCAACACCCCTGGTGGTCCAGATAGCATCCTTTTGATTTAGATTTTCTTTTGGCCATTTTATTAGCTGGATCACCCATGGTCCTGGATCTAGCATTGGCCTCATTGTTGAGGACTGGTATTCTCCCAGTTCATGGTCCATGTAGCCCTGTTTGCATTATGTTATTGCCTTAGTACAAACATAAGTCTTAATAAGGGAGGGAGTCCCTTCCACATGAGATCAAGAGGACCAACGTGTAGATTTCTCAGCAGTTTAAGTATGATGATGGATTTTGGTATGTCAGCCAATAATCTAAGAATTGTGAACAGTTGACTTGTGAATGTAAGTTATTATGTCTATAATACTTTCAAAATAAAGGATCATGTCTACATTTGGCAGTTTAGTAGTTTGGAGAACAGACATTTTACCCTGTATCATTTTACTGAAGTTTTACATATGCATTTAAGATTTGGGACCAATCTTAGTAGTATTTTAGTGTAGCTATATATTGTAATATCCACTAAAATTATGTCCTAAAATTAATATAGATTTTTTTTTTCAGTGCTGTGGTATGATTGAGTAATTTGATGCTATTTGCACGTATGATTTGTGTCACCAATAGTCAATGTTAATGGTTCCACTGATATCAGTTGGAAAAGTTGGGTGCTAAAGGGCCTGTCCCACTTGGCCATCATTTACGCGACAGGCCGGTAGTGACTGACGCGTGACATCATTTGAAGATAGACACAAAATGCAGGAGTAACTCAGCGGAACTGGCAGCATCTCTGGAGAGAAGGAATGGATGATGTTTCAGGTCGAGACTCTTCTTCAGTCTGAAAAAGGGTCTTGACCCGAAATGTCGCCCATTGCTTCTCTCCAGAGATGCTGCCGATCCCGCTGGGTTATTCCAGCATTTTGTGTCTATCTCCAATCATCTTGCCCCGCTCTGAGAGTTGAAGTGGAGGCAGATCCGGATCCGCAATGTCCGTGAGCCCCAGGCCGAGCTCGGCGGCCGTTTGTCTGCTTCTGCTGCTGTTGGAGTTGGGATGTTGTGCGCGCCAGGGTCTTGGGCCTGTCCCACTTTGGCCGTCAGTTACGTGACAGGCCGGTGGCACGCCAAGATTTAGTGCAGGACGAAGTCCACACTCCTCCACGCCACTCCCTGCGCCCGTCACGCGCTACCCACATGCTATCCGGTTGCGTAAATGGCGTGCGAATGACGGCCAAGTGGAACAGGCCCTTAGCTGAGCAGGTATTGACAGTTTTAGATCCAACCAAGATGTAGCAAGAATCATAGAGAACCTTAGAGAGATTGTGTCAATATATTTCAACCGGGTTATCTGTTTCCCAGCTGCAAGATATTGGTTTTCAATGCTCTGAAGTTATTTTGCATTACTAATATGAATTCTGCCCAAGCGTTAATGGATCCAAAATACGAGTTAGTCCAGGAAACAATGCAAACAAAAATGCAATTGAAGGTTGCATCCCAAGCTAATGGAGATGCAAGAGGATGCAAACCTGTTCGAACATTTATTTTATACCCAGTCGCTTTAGCTCTTCCAACCAGGCAACAGCATAGTTTCAGCCTTTCAACTCAGAATTTTCCCTAAAATCTAATTAAATCTCCTCTTAAACGTCTATTCCACACCAAGGTGATTATATCCCATAGTTGCACTATCTTTTGGATCTAGTGAGAACTCTGTACATATTTGTGAATTTTCAATCTTAACGTAAAAAAACCCCATAGAAACTAGGTGCAGGAGGAGGCCATTTGGTCCCTCGAGCCTGCACCGCCATTCATTGTGATCATGGCTGATCATCCACAATCAGTAACCTGTGCCTGCCTTCTCCCCATATTCCTTGATTCCGCTAACCCCTAGAGCTCAAACTAACTCTCTTTTAAATTCATCCAATGAATTGGCCTCCGCTGCCTTCTGTGGCAGAGAATTCCACAACTTCACAACTCTCTGGGTGAAAAAGGTTTTTCTCACCTCAGTTTTAAATGGCCTACCCCTTTATTCATGACTGGCCCCTGGTTCTGGACTCCCTCAACATTGGGAACATTTTTTCCTGAATCTAGCTTGTCCAGTCCTTTTATCATTTTATATGTTTCTATAAGATCCTCCCTCATCCTTCTAAATTTCAGTGAATACAAACCCAGTCTTTCCAATCTTACCTCATATGACAGTCCCGCCATCCCAGGGATTAACCTCCTGAACTATGCTGCACTGCCTCCATAGCAAGGATGTCCTTCCTCAAATAAGAGACCAAAACTGCACACAATACTCCAGATGTGGTCTCACAGGGCCCTATACAACTGCAGAAGGACCTCTTTACTCCTGTACTCAAATCCTCTTGTTATGACGGCCAGCATGCCATTAGCTTCTTCACTGCCTGCCGTACCTGCATGTTTACTTTCAGGTACCTGCATGTTTACTTGCTCAACAGAGTAAAATCCAATGATATGGATCCACTTAGTATTTAACAGTCTTAAGCATGCCTGTTATTTGAGCTTGGATTTAAAACAAATATTCCTGGTTTCTTTTCTCCATGGACAATTTTGCACAGTATTTAGTCTAATCAGAAGCAGCTATGAATAACAGTTCAAGAATTTGTTTTGACTCCTCCCAGCGCACACCCTGACAGGGGAGGGTCTGAGAGACAGAATTGCTGGTCACTAAGGGAGGGACTTGGAATGATACACCTAACAGATCATTATAAAAAGGGAGATTAAGGATTAATTACCTGAAGCCACAGTTTGTAAATGGCCAGAACTGTGATTCAGTTTCAAATAGCCTTGAACAGGGACAGGTTCAATTTTAAAGTTGAATATCCACGAAGGGTATCTGTTTAAGATGGTCACGCCACTTCCCTAGGAGCATGTATCTTTGTGTACTATTTGCCCATGGAATGACTTTAATTTCATTTGCCAACTGATCCTCGTTAGAACTCTGCTACAGTTAACACATTCAAATATTCCTTATATACCTGCAGATTGTTTCTGATAACTATAATAGTTTTAAAGCAATTTTAGTTGCATTTCGTAGCAGTGAAAATGCGCCCTCACATGTTAAACAATGTTTTGTTTATTTTAGTTTTACTTCCTGCCTATTCTTAAATAGAGTAAGGATTATTTCTTAAAAAATGAAGTTGTGGTATATTCAACCTCAAATTGAGATTATATTTTATCCCTTTTCTCCACAAAATATGCTTAGAGGTTATTATGATTAACTTCCTGAATATATACTTGAGTGCCTATTTGTTTCTAAAAGTTTTGCTGCAACTGGAAAGTAGGATATGTGTGTAATGTTATCTTTGTTATTGTTGCAATGGTTATTTATTGTCTTTCTTAATGTAATTTTACCTCCTCTACCTTATTCAAGTATTGTTCCATTACTAAAGGTTATTGTACAGGGTTAGCAGTACATGACAGTTGTTTCATATTGTAATGACACTGCACAGAAAGTTTATAATTTGCTTTGAGAATGTTGGCCTTTTGGTTTAATTATTTTGGAAAGTGAAACGATTTGACACGTACACTCATTCAAAATTTGAGCCTGCTGAGTGCTTAAGCAGAGTTAAAGGAAGCTATTAGTATAGTGGAAAATTAAGCATTTAAATATCAGGCCCTATGTCTAATTGCATAGCCATGGTGTTTCTGTGAGGAGAGTTTGGATGAATGCTTATGATTTGCCTCCTTTGTTTATTCACCGGACTTCATTTCATGTCTAACACTTAGATTCCTTGCTTGTTTGAAGAGAACTGGTATCGATGCTTAATGTCTATGTCAATTTAGAATTAATATGTTGGTAATCATAAAAAAAACATCTGCCTAAATTAAAGGACGATGTACATGAACCTTTAATTTACAGCAAGGTGATTAGTGGAATCTTTCCTGACCTAATCATTCTCAAGCAGTTGTGGTGTATCTTTGAAGATAATGCAATGTACTAAAATATCTTATTCATGTTGAACCTCCTTATGGATTCTTGTCTGTGCCCCAATATCAGATTATTTTGATTACTACTGCTTTTGATATTCATGGTAACTATTATTGAGATTCTTTTACCCCTAACTCCCGAACGAGCCGATTCATGAGCCATGACAAATCTTTGACTGTTTGCAGGTGTCTCAGATGAGCCTTGAGTTTTGCCGATTAGGCTTCGAGCACATCTGTTCCAGAGGATCTTTTTTTAACTCTTTATTTTGAGAACTCCATTCTCTAGGCCCATGAAACCATTTGTAAGCACTAGGAACTGCAGATGCTGGTTTATATAAAAACCCAATGCTGGAGTAACTGAGCAGGTCAGGGCAGCACTGTAGAGAACGTGAATAGGTGATGTTTTGGGTCGGGACTCTTCTTCAGACTGATGTCTTCTACCACTTCTCTGATTTGGGACAATTAATACAGATTCATAAAATCTGAGACCTGCCAGTGAGATGTTAATCAGGTATGCAAAACGAATAAATGGCTTGAACTTTTGTTAGCTCATTTTTATACATGTATAGAATACAACGTTACTGTTTATTCCCACTTGCCGGCCCGCCTGCACAGTTGGGGGAGGGTTGTCGTGCGCGTCACAACGGGGATCTCTGGCGTCACAACAGAAACCCATTGGCTGCGCCCGCGCAGTTGGGGCCTTTGCCTATTTTCAGAAAGCCATTTTATTTCACGTGTACTTGCCTGGCCTCAATGTGGCCCCACTGGTAAGTTTTGTTCTATTTTACAAACACCTCACTTTATTAACTTTAACTTAATTTCTGCCGTCAACGGCACAAGTTTGAACGTGGCAGTCGCGCCTGCGCTGTGCGGGTCCGTTAGCCGCGCATGCACTGTTTGGTGGAATATTGCGTTGGGGGAACGGGACCCCATGGGTCTGCGCATGGTCTAGTATATTAAATATACATATTATATTTGATATTAGTAGTAATGCAGAATAATGGCCAACTGTTCTAAAGAAGATTCTTGCCCCGAAAAGTCATCCATACCGTGTCTCCAGAGATGCTGCCTGTCCTGCAGTTACTCCAGCTTTTTGTGTGTCATCGGTTTAAACCAGCATCTGCAGTTCCTTCTTGGACATACTGGCCAACTTGTTTTAATTTAAATTGTGCAATGCTAAATATGTTGAGGACAACTGCATAATGTGTCTGGCAGCTGACTCGATAATGAGCAGTTATATGGTGGTAACTTAGTTATGAATACATGTAGACTTTAAGGATTGTTACGAAAGTCTGGTATATGTTTATATTAACTTTTGGTTCTTGGGCTCCCTGATAGGTATGCAGCTGCTTAAACTCGTGATATAGTAGATCCTAGCCATTGATTTTCATATTCTATGTTCAAATCAATACAAACTGATGGGGGGTTTTTCAGACACTATTTGGGAAAGTCTTTTCAAAGTTGTTATTGCTATATTATTACAAATTGTTTCTTGGAAGCGCTTCAGACTCTTCATGTTTTGCAGCATTTCCAGGCAAGCGATTTGCAGTTAATTCTCCAAAGTAGGGAGTTAGTACACCAACTAATTTGTACAGAGGACAGTGTGAGAAGGAAAAAAAAACCTGATAATTGTTTTTTTTGTATAGGCGTTATTGATTGTCTAAGGAATAGTCTTGTTGAAAGGTTTTCATCTCCATCTGAGTGAGAATGGGTATTTGGATTAATTGTAAAACAAAATGTTGACTCTCCAGACTGAAGAAGGGTCCAAATATGGATGTGACTTCTGTGAGTCCCTCCCCACTGCTTCCCCTCTGATTCCTACTACTCTCCTACTCCGGGCTTTGTCTTGCTCTCACTTCATTTCCAGCCTTTGTGTGCCCCCCCCCCCCCCACTGCAATCAGTCTGTAGAAGAGTCCAGACCAAAGCATCACCTATCCATGTCCTCCAAAGATGCTGTCTGACCTGTTGAGTTACTCCTGCTTATGCAGTTCCTTGTGTCTCCATGTACAGAGCATATTGTTTATTTGCCTGCTGTAGAATGAACTACCGGCCAATGGGTTTAGAGGCATTTGTTTAAACTTGAGCAGATAGGATGTGGCTATACACTCCAGAATTTATTATGCTACTACCATCAGCAGTTGTATCATCAATGAAGATAAGGGAGCCAGTACCTACAGCAGCCTTACATGCCCAGGCCATACACCCCCATCGCCTTGTTTCACAGATGAGGTGGTATGCTTTGGATCTTGGGCCGTTCCTTCTCTCCTCCATACCTTGCTTGCTCTTGCCATCACTCTGATATGTTAATCTTCGTCTCATCTGTCCACAAGACCTTTTTCCACAACTGTGGTTGCTCATTTAAGTACTTCTTGGCAAACTGTAACCCGGCCATCCTATAATTGCAGGCCATCCTATAATATGTATAAACGCAGCTGTAATTTCTACATGGTGAAACCAAAATGTATAAAAAATACCCTTTAATAAAATCTGACAATGTGCATTTTAACCACTTGAGATCTTTTTTCTACTACAAATCTCAAATTGTGGAGTACAGAGGCAAATAAATAAATGTTGGGTCTTTGTCCCAAACATTATGGAGGCCGCTGTGGGTCATTTGGCCCAACCATTCATGCCAGCATTTACACTTCATCTATGTCACCTGTTCTCTTAGCGCAGTTATTGGCTCCCATCTCGATCAGTGCACTCTCTCGCCCAAGCACATCCTGAAAATAATTTTTAGTTAAAGCAATAATTTAATACAATTCTAGCCGTTTGTAGAGAGTGTCCATGAGATTATGGAGCAGGCTTATATGCATTGTTTTATATGTCACCATGTTGCTAAAGATAACAGTTGTCTTTAAAATACATCAGACGTGCTTTGCTTGTTAGGGTTGCAAACCATAAAACTGGTGTTAAGTTGCTTGTGTTGCTAAAGGATGTTATTAAGAACAGAAGTAGCCGCCACATGGATAAGAACAGCCGCAAAGTTTCTTGTCCCTACTTGTCTGTGGTAATAAAAGCCCTGGCAGCCTCATCATTCCGGATTGTATTATATTTGTGCGGAGAATTTGAATATTATGTGAGGAATTGGTCATACTTCCTGGTTTGTCCTTCGTCCAATGTCATTGCTGGCTTCCACTATAAGGTTATACACAAAATAGCTCAATACCTGGGCATTGAGCTATTAGAGAGTGGCTGCTGCAGGTATATGATAAATTATTTGGTGGAAATAAAATGTGATCGTAATTTCAATAAACGTATGGTTAATATCATTTAAAGCTGTTGCACTCTTGTAATCTTAAGAAAGAATATACACTCGTCATATCTGCAGAACGTTGTGGTTAACAATGCTGCTCATTATTCCAGAGCACCAGAGCAATTTATTTTGGAGGAAAGGGGAATATGAATGAGAGAGCTGATTGACACTATTTTATAGAGAATTTTTAAGAATCTCACATTTAATGCTGGCTTGTTTTTTTATTTGCTTTCCATTTGACTCTTTAGTCATATCTCATAATGCTGTTTCAATTGTTATTTTGGCTTTAATTGCCAAGGGGATGCTATCCAAAATGTCACCTTTTCCTTTTCTCCAGACCCACTAAATTACTCCAGGATTTTGTGTCCATTTAAAAGGATGAAGTGTGCTTTAGCTAATACAGGTCATAAGTATTTCTCTAGAGCTTTGTATTTACTTTTGGACACTGCACCCGAGACTTTATTCATTTTGAACAGAAATGGAAGAAGAAAGTGAGTTTGGTGCTGCAATGTAAAACATTAAATTCTAACAAGGTTGTAAACATAATCTAAGCTTAATCCCTTAAAGTTAGATTTTAAAGGGTGATCACAAGAGGTGTTTAAAATGGGCTAACATATTTACTCTGGTCCTTTGCTGGGGAGGAAAGGTGCTAAATCTTCAAATTAAACCTGCTTCATCCAGGTGTGGAATCAGCAAGTACCTTTTTTTGCACATTTGAATTTAGTGACAAATATATGAATTGTTAAGTAAACATGTGATATCAGTGTACAATTTGGTCGTGTTGGCACTTTTACATTTATGGTAATGATTCCCAGAAATTGCAGTTGACAAGTTATATCGGCCTCCGAGATGTAGCTTCCCTAATTCAAATTAGTTTGTCTTTGACACAAGTGATTTGCAGTTAATGCCTCCAGACATGGCCTGCAAAAAAAAAATCCTTTTAGCCTTTTCAATTTGATCTATGGGCACACTACTGATACAAAAGATGTAGTGATAGAGTAACTCAGCGGATTAGGCAGCATCTCTGGACAATGGTTTGGCGCCATTTGGGTTGGGATACTTCTTCAGGCTGGTTGTAAAAGTGAGAAGAGAAGCTGAGTTACTCGCACTGTATGTCTTGTTTGGTAAACTAGCATCTGTAGTTTCTCGTCTACATTTTACAACACCACTGCTTACAATGTCACTGGAATAAAGCATAGCGATGATTGTATGAAAGTTATACCCATATAATTTTGGATGCCATGTTTTTTTTTTATTGGTTCCACTCTCTTCCTAGCTCATGATTTAAGATCAATTAAGGCATCCTTAATCATTATGTATAATTTATCTACTGATGTGTAAAACTGCTGATCCTTTGCAGGAGTAGTGTCCAGTTTCTTGTTTCTGTGACTTATTAATGTCCAGTAAGCCTAAAGGATAATGATATTGCCTCCTTTTAAGATCTATTTAATTATATCCACTTTGGTCCTCGAATCTCCAATCATATTCTCCTTGGTCTTATGTAATATGGATGATTTTTTTGTGGCTGACATGTATAATTCTGATGCTACATTTATGACTATCACTCCTATTTCTCTGTTTTGCAGTTTCCTGAAGTATCAGATATGCCTTGTGCTCTAGTACTGCATTGTCACCAAAATTAGTTTTACATTTGTATTATTGTCAAGCTGCATATTTTATTTTTAAATTTCATCTGAATTCTTCTTGATGTCGATTCAAGTTTTTTTTTATATGCCCAGGGTGGTGAGGTGCAGGTAGAATGACTTATAGCAGCATGAGTCGGCACGGTGAGGCAGCGGTCGAGTTGCTGCTTTACAGTGCTTGCAGCGCCAGAGACCCGGGTTCGATTCCGATTTCGGGTGCAGTCTGTCCTTTGCTGTAAAGTTCGTGGTTTGTTAGAAATTGTCTGTTGGAGACTATATGGAGGATTATTTGCCTTCCATGAGCTCTCCATTGATGGTTGGCAAAACAATGGTATGTTCAGCTGATGTTACAGCATCTCTTCTCTAGATTTATTTATCCAGGTGCATTTTTATGAAACTGCACAGGATAGTGATTTACACCTGAGGCCAGTATAATTGTCAAGTGCAGCTGACTTAATCAGGTAGACACAAAATGCTGGAGTAACTCAGCGGGACAGGCAGCATCTATGGAGAGAAGGAATGGGTGATGTTTTGGGTCGAGACCCTTAATCAGATCATGGGCCTGAATTTATTTAATACCTTTCATGACTTCTGAATGTTCAATACATTATCACAGGCAGTGAAGTATATTTTAAAATCTAATCACTGCTGCAATATAGAAAATTTAGGTTTCATCAATACTTAAGCTTCAACATTGTGGCTAGCCACAGTCAAAGCATGATTCTAATCTCCTTTACATGAAAAGCTGGACAATATCAGCAGCTGTGGGTTTAACACCAAAACTGCAGTGCGTTACCGCAATTTTTTTGGTTATGAAACACACTGTATGAATGTATTTTGTAGCGTTCAAGGACGTCGGGAAGTTGCACTGTAATGGAGTGAACACAGCTGAATCAAAACTAACTTTAGTTGTTGTGTTAGAAGGAACTGCAGATGCTGGTTTAAACCGAAGATGGATACAAAAAGCTATAGTAACTCAGCTGGACAGGTAGCATCTCTGGAGAGAAGGAATGGGTGACGTTTCGGGTCGAGACCCATTCAGATTGAAGAAGGGTCTCAACCCGAAACGTCACCCATTCCTTCTCTCCAGAGATGCTGCATGTCACGCTGAGTTACTCCAGCATTTTGTGTCTACCTAACTTTAGTTGTTTCCTGATTCAAATTGGCCTCAGCGGTACTATGGCATAGTTCAGCATGGTGGATGAGGAAAGTTGTGTTTGGACATTGATCGCATTCTTTGGGAGCAATCAGGGCATTAACTAGTTGAATGTTTCGTGACTGGCCTCTAACATAATGAACATAAGAAGAAAAAAATCACCCCAAAATAAATCCATAAAAATAGTTTTAAAATTAATTTCATTAGCTCTCTTGGTAATAATGTGTGATCTACATACCTTATTACACTAACTAAGGAAAGTTTCAAATATTTTGTCAGTTCTTTAGCATGAACTGCACAAAATGTATGTACGTGGCGTGAACCATGAGAGATACATTTTTGATCTGTATTAAATGTCTGTGAACCTGCACTTTTATTCCATATCCCTGCAATTAACGGAGATGTAGATGATTACTACCAATGAGCTCCCTTATAATGGGAACTGCTAAATCAGGTATGATCTCATGTAATTCCAGTCCTTAGCCCATTAGATATGCTATCTATTGGCATGATTAAATTTTGTGTTATATTTTGTTCTTTTAGAAAAGGAGAGAAGCAAAATATTCTGGAATTTGCTAGAACTATTGTGTTTATGCAGGCATGTGTAACTATTATCGATTAGGTCATAAGTGATAGGGGCAGAATTAGACTATTGGGCCCATCAAATCTGCTCCGCCATTCAATTATGGCTGATCAATCTTTCTCCCCTAACCCCATTCTCTTGCCTTCTCCCAATAACCCCTGATACCCGTACCAATCAAGAATATATCTCTGCATTAAAAATATCCATTGGTTTGGCCTCCACAGCCTTCTGTGGCAAAGAATTCCATAGATTCACCGCCCTCTGGCTAAAGAAATTCCTCATCTCCTTCCTAAAGGAACATCCTTTAATTCTGAGGCTATGACCTCTAGTCCTAGACTCTCCCACTAGTGGAAGCATGCTCTCCACATGCACTCTATCCAAGCCTTTCACAAATTGTGACATTTCTCATAGAACCAATTTAATATTAATCTCACTATATTGTTACAAAGCATAATCCGCAGACTACTTGAGGTGTACTAAGATTTTGTTTTGTGCTTTCGAGAGCATGATTAGAAAAATTATTTTGCAGGTTTTCTCTTGTGATACATTGATTTGAATTTCATGTGAAGGAGAGTGAGATAACCACCACATGATAACCTCCATGTAATCATTTCCATAAAGCCTAGTTGAAATGCAAAACAAATAATAACCTGATTTTAAATATTTGAAAACATTTGTGGCTATAGTTTTTGTGTTGCTTCACAAATTAGTCACTATATTATGCCAAGCATAGTTTAGCAGTCCACATGCACTGACATGTATCAGTGATGGCCATTAGCCTGTTTTCCCATAAGAATATAAACACTGACAGTCTTGTGAATAATTGTTGGCACCGTTTGGATGATGTGTCCCAATATCTAAGGAATTTTCTTCAGGCCTCCCTCTTTTATTTCTAACCTTGCTAAATCCAAAAGTTTCAAGCTCCTAAAGAATCGTGGCATCTCCAACATGATACCACTGCTATACACAGCTTACCGTCCCCTCCTCTTGTAGCATTCCAATGAGGCCATTCTCCCAGCACTGGCCTGGTCCACTCCTCTGTCTTTCCCAATGCCCACGTTCTCGTGCAACGGGATGTAACGCATGCCCCTTTATCACCTCCCTTCTAGAAGTTCAAGGTTCTAAATAGTCCTTCCAAGTGACCACAAGTAGAGAAAGAAAAACTGCAGTTTCTGGACCTTGATAGGAAAGGAATGTGAAGAGTGGAACTGGGAACAACAGGGAGGGGAGAGGTCAGCAGGGAAGAAGGAAGGGGATCCTGTGGGATCTCAGTTCTATTATAGGGTCTTGACCTGAAAGAAGGAATGAGTGACGTTTCGGGTCGAGACCTTTCTTTAGACCCAATCGTCACCCATTCCTTCTCTCCAGAGATGCTGTCTGTCCCGCTGAGTTACTCCAATATTTTGTGTCTATTTTCAGTTTAAACCAGCATCTGCAGTTCCTTCCTACATGCCTTGACCTAAAATGTTGAGTGTCCATTTCCATCTTCAGACGTTGTCTAACCTCTTCAATACCTCCTGCATCTCTCCCTTTGCTACAATTTCCAACATCTGCAATCTCTTGTGCCACTACGTAATCTTGTTAGTTTCACACAACATTCCAAATTTACTAGTGGGATGAAGAATTAAGGAGGTGGGAGGAATAGGATAAACAGTACCAGGGATTTGGGAGAAAGGAGGACCAGGAGGAGAGAGAAATGGGGACAGAAGGGATGAAGAGAAATTACCGAAATTGGACAATTCAAATTTCACACTATTGGGTTGCAGACTACCTAGGCAGAATATGAAGTGCTGTTCCTCCAGTGTGTGTTTATGATTATATGGCATCTGCTTAACCGAATGCAAGATATTTATTCAATAAAAATGTAAGCTGGAAAATACCATCAAAAAGAAAATCAGATAAGCATTCAACTCAATTTCTATTTGTGGAACTCTACTTTTGCATATTGGCTGTGGTTTTTGCTAAACTTGCCCCGCTGCACTTCAAAGGTTTTGAAATTCTTCGGGATACACAAAAATGGTATACAAGGCAGAGCAGAAAAACATAATCTACAGATGCTTGAAGATGTCTTTTTATGGCAGAATTTTACAAAGGGGATTAATCCTTTTTTTTCTTTTATTTCAATGTTTCCCACTACTCTGGTTTGTAATTTTTTCTGATTTGTAGCAGTTTTGTGCTGTGAGCAAATGTCTGCTTTGAGCCAGGGTGAACCAAATGATAAAGTGGTAAACAGGAAGCAGCAGTGAAATGAGAAATGGGCAATGTTTCAGTGGTGGTACAGTGGTTTTCACACTAGTAATACAACTCCCTGGATTAACAGTCCAGGTACGGAGTTCAAATCACACCACTGATACTTTAGACTGTCAACTCGGTTAATAATCTGTAATTTCGAAACAGCAATAAATTACCCGTAATAACAACAAAAATAGAGGATGTTATGCAAAACAATGATCCCAAAGCAACAAAGGAGTTTTTCAAAGCTACAAAATTGTCAATTCTTGAGTGGCCAAGTCAATCACCCAGTCTGAACCCAACTGAGCATGCCTTTTGTATGCTGAAGAGAAAACTGAAGGGGACTAGCCCCCAAAACAAGCATAAGCTAAAGATGGCTGCAATACAGGCCTGGCAGAGCATCACCAGAGAAGGCACCCAGCAACTGGTGATGTCCATGAATAGCAGACTTCAAGCAGTCATTGCATGCAAAGGATATGCAACAAAATACTAAACATGACTACTTTCATTTACATGACATTGCTGTGTCCCAAACATTTTGGTGCCCTGAAATGGGGGCACCTTTATTAAAATCTGACAATGTGCACTTTAATCACATGTGATTTTTTTTTTTTTTTTTCTTCTATTAGAAATCTCAAATTGTGGAGTACAGAGGCAAATAAATAAAAGATGGGTTTGTCCCAAACATTATGGCGGGCACTGTATTTCATTTCATTGCTTAGTCTGGCCTACAGAGAAATTCCTTCTTGTTTCATTTATTGCCCACCTCTAATTGCCCGCTACGTAGTGAAGCTTCTATCTTACTCCATTCTGATTGAGGGTCCCAGACCTAACATAGATGCTGCCTGAGATTTTGCAATGTTTTCTGTTTTTAGTTCATATTTCCAGCAACAGCAATTTGTTTTATTTTCCATTTACTGTCAAAGACACAAGTTAGCAGTGTGATGGAATCCTGTCCACTTGCCTGGATGAATTCAATCACAATCAAGAAGCTCAACACTAATCAGGGCAGATGTACTTGATTTATGTCCCGTCCATCACCCTAAATATCCATTCTCCTGCTAATGGAGCACGGTTGTGGTAGTGTTCCGTTTGTTGCCCAGAATAATCTGACAACATTTCCTAAACCCACAACCTCTACTACTAAGAAAGACAAGGGATTTAGGTGATTGGTCGTGCCATGTTCCCCTCCAAGTCGCATAAACTTCCAAACCTTCCTAATGTTCCGTCATTTGTGCTTGGTCGAAATCCTAGAACGACATCTTTATCAGCAACTTGGGAGTACTTTCACAAAAGAGACTGCAACGGGTTAAGTATGTGGCTGAATATCACTTGCATTCATTAAAATAGTATGCAGCAGCTTTTATTTAATACTGTATTTGTAAGATTAACTCCCAAAATCCATTGTTATGCCTGGAAAGACTTGAAGTAGTAAATCTTTAGAATCCAAATATCTTTAATATTCAATAATTATTTGGAATCTTGATGATGGAATGCTAACCATATGGCTTTTTTTGTGTAGAAATATGGTTCACTCAGTCAGATTTTCTCTTGGATACTGGAATCACATGCTGCCTATGATGTCTGAAATTATTCATGCCAAAACCAAGAAGATAAAGAGATTAATGTAGTTTCAAAACTACTTAATTATATGGAACAGTACAGCACAGGCCCTTCAGCCCAAAACATAAGTGCCAAACAGGATGCCAAGTTAAACCTGCCTCCTCTGCTTGCACATGATCCATGTCCCTCCGTTCACTGCACATCTGTGCAATTGAATTCTGTTTTTTGTTTTTGCTTGTTCAAATGATTCTGTAATATCTCCACTACATCAAGCTGGTCCAGGGTACAATTGCTTCTGTGGCATGAGAAACTTCTTGGTGACTAACATATGTATCTATAGTAAATCTAGTGTCTATACCAAGATCTAAAAGGAAAATATATTGTCATGCTGATATTATTAGCTGTAAGTAGGACTGACAATCACAGGTTTCCAACTTGGGATAATCGGAAGGCAAGTGGCATAATGACCTTTGTTACAATAGTGTTGGAAATTAGCAACACTTGTGAAAACAGTGGATTTGTTCCACTTACTTAAGATAGGATGTGTTGGCAGTGCAAAATAAATCACTCAGATAATGCCTGATATGAGTGGGTTGTTCTGCCACAAGCAATGAAAGAAATTAGATCTATATTTGTTGGTGTTTAGAAGAATGAGGAAACACAAATGATCCTTGGGGGACATAACACGGTAGGTAATTCCACAAGTGGGTGATTTTTGAATGACAGGACATAATTACAAGATTAAAGGTGGTCATTTAAAACTAATGTGTGGCAACTAATTCTTGCAGTGGGTGGGATTCCCTAACCCAGAGGATTGTAGCGGCTAGATCATTGGCGGTATTTAAAGAGGAAGTAGATATATATTTGAGAGATCAGGGGATAGATAGAAGGCTATGGAAAACTAGCATAGAAGAGATGAGGCTTGTGCAATCAGTCAGATCATGTTGAATGGCGAGGATAGCTTTATGGGATGAGTGCCCAATCCTGTCCTTAAATTACTGAAGCACTCTTCTGTTTCTGTTGCGTATATTGGTTAAATGTTGTACCTTCACAATTGAACTTTTATGGCCATATTTTTATCTAAATAAAATTGTACAGGTAATTTAGTTTGTCAACTGTTGATCAGCAACCTGTATTGAAATTGTTCCTTTTACGTTGGCGATAAAATGGTAGTCTCATCTCTTGAATGTTGGCCATCTGTTTCTATGATCAGATTCAACTACAGCATGAATTAATTGAAAAACATCTCCCTGTTCTATAATCCTTGAAACAATTGGCCAATTATCTGAATTGGATTCGTAGACCATATGGTTCTAAACTGCAAATTGACTTGATCTGGAAATTGGCAAATATATGAGATGCCAAATATAAAACAGGGCTTTCTGTCTCTCCCTTCAGGGGAATGCGACTTTTTTGTCGTATCCCCTTTCTCTTCCCCGTCTGAGCTGAGGCCTAATGGCGGAGCTGGCGGCCTCCAACCTGCGACCGACCTTGAGGCTCCGGAGGTTGAGCCAGCCAGGACTTACCAACGCGAGGCTGGCCGTCTCCGAGCTGCAGCGGTGTTCAGGCAACGGCACGACTCGGCGCTCTGGTGAGTGCGGACGGCGCGGGGCTGAGACACACCCGTGAGGGCGACCTGGCTAGAAGGCGCTCCCGCGAGGGCGGACCGACTTCCGGCTAGAAGGCACTCCGGTGAGGACGACTGGCTCCCGGCTAGAAGGCGCTCCCGTGTGGGCGGCCAGGTGCGGGGCTGAGACGCTCCCGTGGGGGCGGCCCGGTGCGGGGCGGAGACGGTGCTCCGGTGGCTGAGGCGGCGTTCTGGCGGCAGCGACCTGAATCCGGGGCTCGGCTGTGGGCCAGTGGACGACATCGTCGGGAGCTCGCGGGACTTAGGCTGGTGCCTGTTTTCCGGAGCTCCCGTGGCAGCAGCTGCGTCCGCTGGACTGGAGGGCGGCAGCTTCGGCCAACCCCGGGCCGTGGAGCTTGAACCGTGGGACTGACTTACCATCGCCCGGTGGGGTATCTGTCTTCTGTAGCAGAGAATTCCACAGATTCACAACTCTCTGGGTGAAAAGGTTTTTTTCCCATCACAGCCCTAAATGGCCTACCACTTATTCTTACACTGTGACCCCCGGTTCTGGATTGATTGAGATCATTTTGGTGTTGACTAACAATGCTGCACCAACCATTGATCTGGAAGTAAGACAGGACAAATGGCTCTAAGCAAACGGTCTCTCTTATACTGCAAAGATGGTTTGCTCAAAAAAATGCAAGCTATTCAAGGAATGGAGGTAACACAAACTACAGCAATTTCTGCCAATAAAAGTAAGGTTATAGTAAAACATTGATCTGCCGTACATGGGACTTTGGAGCTGGACTAGTAGATGTTCCTGGTTATTGGATGTCATTCCAATTGAGGCTCAACATACATATATTTCCACTGTTTAAAAAAAATAAATAAAAAAATTAGTTCATTGTCTAGTTCAAAGACAATGGTGACTAAAATGGGGTGGGAAACATCCAAGCACTCCAGCCTCAGCTCTGGCAACAATCCCCCCCTCCCTCCCCTCATATTCCTAACTCCTGGTGTTCCAGATGCTGACCCATTGTCCAGCTGTGTCCTGGCTGCACTCTGGATATCTATTTGTAGCCATTCGCATTCTGCACCCTGGCCATCACACCAGATTAATGAGTGAGCCAGAGGTCAAACCATGAGGTTTTCTGGGGGAAAAAATGGATTGCTGATTATAGGAATTTTATTTAATCCCCCCCCCCCCCCCCCCCCCCCCCCCCCCCCCCCCGATAGAATTGTAGTGAATAGTTGATGCCTGAGATCAATTACATGCAAAAATAAACTCTCACTTCAATACAGTTATGAAGTTTGATCAGTGGAGTAACCCAATCAATTCCCCACTACAGCACCTTGCCTCTACTTGAAGACTCATTTAAAAGTGAAGCTTTAAAAGTAAGTGGTTGTTGGAAAACTACATTGATGGATGACGTTTTTGGGTGTGGAATTACAAATCTTTGGAACCATGTGCACATTTTTTTAAAGGATTCACTTCAGATTTGGGTGTGTACAAGGTGCAGTATGATGAGCATATTGGTATTTTGATTTGCACTGTTCCATTTCGGTGACACTATGCACGTGAAGACATAAAAGAGAGTGTCAACAATGGTGGGATGGTGATGTGTTTTGTCTGGTTAAACCTAGCTTTCCGTCCTCAGAAACTGTTGGCTTATTGGGCGTGTAAAGACATTAATTTGAAGGAAAATAGCAATTGTGGCCAATCCTTACTCCACTGGTTGTAATTAATTGGGTGGGAAGATGAAACTAACTTATTTCAAATGTTGCATGGTTAGTGTAATCTTTGAGCTCAGTTATGCGTCAATGAAACACAATGTTGTGCCCGTGGGTAGAAAATATAATTAATTTTATTCCTCGTCTATTTACTTCCACGTGAATACCTTTATCACCTTGAGAGTTCATTTCTTCTACTCCTTCCTGCCCTCCTGTACAGTAAGCATAAAACTTGTCTAAAACTATGTCTGCGTATTCTATCCATTCTTAAATCTAGTTACTTTTGTCTTCCACGTTCTTACAGATTTATGTTGGTTTCTTAGATGATTGTATTCAGAATTATTATCTTAATTTGAAAATTAGTTTGTGACTTGGCTCTCTCTGACACTTAAATTTCTCAATGTCTGTGTACCATTGTGTGACCACTCTATCTTCTCACCTAATTCCCCAGGTAGAACATTCACATGTTTCCATCCTAGTTTCTGGAGCCAATACTTTGTCCCATATGCTGAACTATTTAATCCCTCACAGGGTATTCCCTGCCACAGAGGGCATTGGAGGCCAAGTCACTGGATGGATTCAAGAAAGAGTTAGATAGCGCTCTAGGGGCTAGTGGAGTCGAGGGATATGGGGAGAAGGCAGGCACAGGTTATTGATAGGGGACGATCAGCCATGATCACAATGAATGGCGGTGCTGGCTTGAAGGGCCGAATGGTTTCCTCCTGCACCTGTTTTCTATGTTCTATGTTTCTAAAGTAGGTACCCCTTACCTTGCCTTGGTCACCTTTCAGAAACACATTGCTT
The DNA here is from genome assembly GCF_028641065.1 of Leucoraja erinaceus. Taxonomy (NCBI): domain Eukaryota; kingdom Metazoa; phylum Chordata; class Chondrichthyes; order Rajiformes; family Rajidae; genus Leucoraja; species Leucoraja erinaceus. The sequence goes on along the minus strand of NC_073406.1, from coordinate 2,649,282 downwards.
GAATAACTTTTACATTGCTTTTTTTGTTTATACAACATTATAATATTACAGGTATGTCCAAACTGCATTGTTACTTGTCTCCCAATTACCATGTCTTTTGTATTACATCTTTGTTGTTTTGAACAGGGAGGGAGGCACAAACAATTGGGATAGTTGCCTATCTCCATTCTTTTGTGCTTCCTCTCTGCTTTTCCTGTTCATCCTTGACCTAATGAATATATCCATGTGTAAAATTCATGCACTCCTTGGTCTGGAAAAAATCAGTGTGGTCATGAGCAGAACAGGGGTTGATTTTTTTTTTATATAAGGGGGAAACTGGATGAATTATTGTAATTGTGTAAAGCAAGACCAGGCAACTTGAGGTTTAATTGTTGGTTGGTGAGAGTTGATAGTGTTTGATGAAGAGGGCAAAGAATTGCACACTTCTACCTGAATAGTTACTCTGGAAACCATAATTCTAAGATTCTCTATTCAGTTGTCCCCACATATTGCCACACTTGCAAAAAGGCCTTCAAATACATATTTGCAGCTGAATTCCAGAACCAAATTGCAGAAAAGTGATCATTATTCTCTAAGCATTGTGCTAATTAAGGCACAGTCATTTCTGTGCATATTCCACCTTAAATGACATAAACACATTTTGTAACCTGTGCAGAAGTGTTACCATTCAATATGATCATGGCTGATCATCCAACTCGGTATCCTGTACCTGCCTTCTCTCCATACCCCCTGATCCCTTTAGCCACAAGGGCTACATCTAACTCCCTTTGTCAACATTTGTCAAAGTATTCAATGACATACCAAATCTCTTTTAAACTTCTACGAAAGTAGAAATGCTGACGAGCCTTATTCGAGATTGCATCTTTGTACTGGGGCCCAAGACAGGCCATCTGAGATATTAATGCTCAGGAATTTGAAGCCGCTAACATTCTCTACCATCAACCCACCGATAGAAACTGGTGGGTTTTTTGTTTTTTTTTGCTAGTGTTTGGTCTCCCAACTTCCCCTTTCTGAAGTCAATTTACTGTCACAGAATTGATTACCAGTGAATAACTTAGTAAATTTAAGATTAAGATCAGATCACATGCGGATTATGTTTGACAACAGATAAAATTGTTTGTCTCTCCAGCCAAGATTTTTGTATATGGTGAGAAAGACTAATGACGTGGTTCCCAGTTACAATTAATTTTAATGCAAAGCCAAAGTTGATTTTATTGAAATTAATTGCTTTCCAATACATTTCTTGAACTGAATTATAACCTTCTCTTTTATTCTTCTAGAATAAGACAACTTCCAGCCTGCAGAGGATTAAGAAAGAGTCTGGGGATTATCTGCAGTGTGGCTTCTGTGTTGGACGTGGAAGATCTATTGTGTGGGTTTCAAACTCATTTTGGGAGCTGGTGGAGAAGTGATACAACACAATGACGTCAGAGCTGGAGAGCAGCCTGACGTCCATGGATTGGCTGCCACAGCTGACAATGAGGGCAGCCATTCAGAAAGCTGATGCTGCTCAGAATGTGGCGGGTGGTGGCGTTACAAAGAAAAGTTCCCTTCTGGACCCAAACACTACCCTGGACCAGGATGCACAAAACAAAGACGGCAAACCGCCATACAGTTATGCCAGTCTCATTACCTTTGCTATCAACAGCTCCCCAAAAAAGAAGATGACACTCAGTGAGATCTATCAGTGGATCTGTGACAACTTTCCCTATTACAGAGAAGCTGGCAGTGGTTGGAAGGTAAGTTTCTGAAAGATTGTTCCATTTCCTGGGTGCTCTCTAAGGGGAAAACAAACACCTCTGACTTGGACCTTCAGCTCGGCTGAGATGGGATGCCACAGTGGCTGTTATGATGGGTGGAGGCATCATCTGTTATAATTCTAAATGTTGTACTGAGCTGGAGGGAAAAAAGGAATGTTCATAGAGCTTGGCATGGTGTATGGTTGGAAAACGAATTATTGCAAGTTATGGGAAGGCTTTTGGCATTTTTGCTCTCCCTTATCACTCGGCTAGCCTGTCACTTGCTACCTTGTTCCCTGCGCTAACCTGTGAAATGTACAAAATACTGGAGAATTTTAGTGTAACAATAGTCCTGTAAATTACCAACTTTTGGTATGAAAATCCCGTCCCCTACCAAAAAAGGTGTTAAATTGTGAGAATTACATTAAGAAAAAAAGAACTGCAGACCTATCATCTATCTCATTGGAGAACCTTAGACTATCTATAATTGGATTCTTTTTAATCGGACTTCATCTTGCACTAAACGTTATTCCCTTTATGCTGTATCTGTACGTTGTAGACAGCTTGATTATAATCACATGTAGTCTTTCCGTCAAATGGATAGCAGGCAACAAAAAAGCTTTTCACTGTACCTCGGTACACGTGACAATAAACTAAACTGATACTGGTTTACGCAGAAGGGCACAAATTGTTGTAGTGAGTAAGGCAGCGTGTCAGGCAGCATCTCTGGGAAACACTGATATGTGACTTATCAGGTCTAGACCCTTTGACAATATTAAGTTGACGTTGCAGGTTTACACAAACAATTTTACATCTGTGGCAATGTTTTTCATTAAACCTTAGTACCAGATATCATTGAATTAACATCAGTTTGAATTCATATGGACTCTACTATGAAGTCTGTGTTCATCTTTTTCAGACAACAAGGATTTGTGTGTGTGTTTTTCGCCAATTTCATCTATAGAAGGCCAGCCCATGCAGAAAAAAAATGATTTTGATAATTTCTTGGATTGGATGTGCTGTAGGAGGAGAGATAAACGCCCTTCAAATAGCTTAACTTGGCATTATTCCTGGTTATTGACAAATGCCAACCATTGGCAAGAGATCTGCATCCAGCAGGGCTCTTGTAACAAAATAGTCAATGTTAATGACCAATTAGTTATTGGCTTTCGTCCTCTGTTTAACGAGTATCCAAATTAGGTTCTTCAGTTGTGCTCCATTTGATCTTTGATAATTTGCAAGAAGCAAGTAGAATGTTTAAATGTATTCACTTGTGAGATGCCATGATACGTAACTGATTTAGTTTCTTAGTGAATCCAATTAATATCATATAAACTGTGCCAATTTCTGGGTTTTTCTCCAAAATAACTTCCCCAAACAAAAAAATTAAGCAATGTGAATTCTAGCCTCTGGGATGTGCACCAATTGCAGGCTTTGAATGGATGTCAGGATGCCAGACGCAAACATGCCCTTGGAGAGAAATTCAGGATGGAGGAATTGGGAGGTCTACTGTAAGTGGCCATCTTGGTTAGTCCCAGGGGCGCACTGCGTTGGGTGCTCAGAGTTAATAAAAGTGAGACTGAGGTGTAAGCAAAACTTGAACAATCACTTCAACTACTGAAAGAAGCATGCAATTCCTCAAAGCCATGTAATTATAGAAGACAGGCAACCCCTGACTGCAGAGATTACATGCAGAGGAGTCTGTGAACTTGTTACACTGGATTACTTGGCACAACACACTTCACCCCAAGTCCTTAGGTAAAAAGTAGTGCGCTCCCTCATAAGGTGTCCTCCAATGTCCGCTTGCACCCCTTCCATCATCTAGTCACCAGATACAGGGAGAAAAAGGCATTTGGGCATATCCAAAGACTCTGCCTTGTGACGTAAACCATTAATTCATTTATGCTCTTGCCTAGGTTAATTGCAACAGTATTAACTTTAGTTTGGTACTGACAACAGGTATGCATTCCCCACGGGGTTCTTCCATGATCTTTTATATTTATTTAGGGAGATTTGAAGATGTTTGGGAAATTTGGAATGAAGCAAATTCATCAAATTTATATCATTTTAAAAGTAGTATGTATTCAACATCTTGGGTGTCGATTGCTTGAGATCTTAACCTAAAAATTAGGGTCTGATCTTTCAGGTGAGAAGGTACTAAATATTTCTGCAACAAAGACACAAATCGCTGGGGTAACTCCGTGGATCAAGCAGCATCTCTGAAGAACATGGATAGGTGATGCTTTGCGTCGGGTGAAACATTACCTATCCTTGTTCTCCAAAGATGCTGCATGACCTGCCAAGTTACTAAGTTTAATTTATTGTCACGTATACCCAGGTACAGTGAAAAACTTTGTTGTGTGTTAACCAGTCAGCAGAAAGACAATACATGATTACATTCAATCCATTTACAGTGTATAGATACATGATAAATGAATAATGTTAAGTCAGCAAAGTCCGATCAAGGATAGCCCAGGGGTCATCAAAGAGGTAGATAGTAGTTCAGCACTGCCCACTGGTTGTCCACTCCAGCACATTGGTTTTTTTTTTGTAAACCAATAACTGCAGTTCCTTGTGTTTATAAATACTTCTGCACACAGAATGATGTAAATTTGGAATTCTGTTCCACAAATGACAGTTGATGCAAGTTCATTGTAAATTGGAGTTACCATGGGCATACTGGTGTGGACGAATGGAGGGCACATGGAGCTGAATAGCAGAACAAAACTAAGATGCTTGAACGATCCTAAATTTCCAATACCATTTCGCGTGGGATCATTAGTATTTTTAATTTTTAATTCATAAAATGTTGTAGTTGTAACATTGTGGTATAAAAACAGGGATCAGAGTTGAAAATTGGCCAAGTGTAGTTCAGTAACAATTTAATAATATAGTTTTAATAAAAGTAATGATTGCACTGGTACATGGAAAATGTATTTTGTTCGAAGAATGCCAAAGTATATTTTGGTGTGTGATGATATGAAGATTAGTGAAAAAGATCAGGCAGAGTTTGCTGGCTTTCCAGGCCCAATTACAGTTTGGTCTCTGAGTTGCAGGAAGGTATCTTTTGGAATTGCATGTGAGCAGCTACCTATAAGAGAAGCGGAAAGTGAAATGCTTAGAGAAAAAAAATAAAGCCTGACAGCCCCATAGGAACACAAAGCAACAATTACTTTATGGTATGATGGGTGTCACTAATATTGTTCATATCACAAAGGATATTAGGTTTCCTCGGTTGGCAATTCTTTGAAGCATGATTGTGGTCAATTGCTATTTTGGAACTTGAGCGTACATTTTTAAATATCACGTCAACTATTATTGGAGTATGAATTAAAATGGTCACCATTTGCCTGTTCAACTCAATGTAAGATGGTCAGGCTTGTGTCTGAAGAGCAACGAGGAGTTTTGGTGGCCAATATTGCTCCCTCAATCAGGACAACCAAAGCCATACAGTTGATCATTCATCTCATTTGCTCTGTGCATTTGATTATTGAGTTTATTACCATAATTATAATGACTACCGGTTCTGCGGTAATTTATCGATCGTGAAATGCTACGTGATCTGCTGAGTACGTAAATAAATGTAAATCATTTTATTGGGATAACCGATCATTTTAATATGTGAGGAAAATTGAAATGGTTGAGGGAGAGTCTATGCTATGTTTATCTAGAACTTTTGCAGACCCAAGACTGGAGCTGGTAGAATCTAATGCCATATGTATACTGCATGAAGTACTTAGTGGGTCAAGCAGCATCTGTGAAGACAAAGGGATGGTAATATTTTGGTTTGAGTTCCTGCATCAGGACTGAATGTAGAGGGAAGGTAGCGAGTATATAAGAGGTCTGTATTTCTTTAGGATGTGAGAGGAAACCCATGCAGTTAGTGAATTTGCAAACTCTGCATTGACAGTACCGAAGCTCAGGACTGAATCTGGGTTCAAGGAAATTTGAGCCAGCAGCATTAACTGTTATACCATCATTCTGTCATTTAACTCATTTGTCTCATTCCTCCATTCAACTCATTTGAATGCCATCTGGTCCTTTACATGATCAAAGTGACATGATTACCATAGTAGTGCAGGGAGCAGATGGACAGGCAGGTTGGAACGTTGATCTGAAACATCAGTCATTTCTACCTCCGCAAATGCTGCTAGACTCGCTGGGTTCTTCCAGTGGTTTGATTTTAACTCTTGTAGTATTATTTGTATTGAGTGAGTGATTGAAAGATTTGGTACGGAGACTGACCCTTCGGCGCACCAAGCCCACGCAGACCATCAATCAGCTTATTCGACTAGTTCTATATTATTCCACTTTTGCAATTATTCCCTATGCACTAGGACCAATTTACAGGCTATTTCCTACAAAACTCACGTGTCTTTCGAATGTAGGAGGAAATTGGAACACCCGGAGGAGACCCATGAGGTCACACAGTGAATGTGCAAACTCCACACAGACAGTACCTGTGATCACGATCTAGCCAGGATCTCTGGTGCTGCGAGGCAGCAGCGTACCACTGTGCTGCCCTAAGTGCTTCTGATATGTGGGTTGTTTTCAAAGTAGTAGTTCTTGTTGTTCAAAGATCCTGTTGTTGCCCTCATTGTGTTTTCCTGATAAGTTTTATTTTAAATCACACGTGTGAATTGTATGGCAAATATATCTATAACATGGGATGTAGCTCATGATGGCCAAAAGTAACCATGAAAAAATTGTTTGATGCCAATTGTTGCAATCGTGAATCGAACTGTGCAAAGGACACACAAAATCCTGATGATTTATCATTTCAGCAAGATGAATCCCCTTTAATAACGTAATCTCTCCTTGGTTTATTTACGTGCCTCTAATGATATTGACTGCTGCAGTCATGCGATTTGTGTGGTTGCCAATTAACTGGAGCTAACCAAGCCAGATGGCCATTCCTTGTACATGCCCACCCAAAAGCTGTGAGACTGCTTGTGACATATCATAATTCTGACCATTTCCATGTGACTTTAGTCCAGCCTAATTTAGTAGCACTGAAAATTGAATTCTTGCCCTGGTTATAGTCAGCAGAACCCTAGAATGTTGTTGATCTGTGGCATTATCAATCTGTGCATAAACTCACCAGGTAATTGAGGGAATACCTTACAACATATCTTGATTTCTTCTATAAATATGGTGCAATAGTGCAAAGCTTCTATTTGGCCCTAGGGCATATCAACTGAATCCCTGTCCTTTCTATACCAGTAATAGGATTACCTGTCTTAGGTCATATTCCATTCCACGTACCAAATAGTTCTCTTATGACTCAACTGAAAGAGACTGACCTTTGCACTGAAATTTAGCAGATCTGTTTGCTTCGTGCGTCAGTATAACTTGCGTAACAACTTTATTACCATAACCTCTGTAATTGCCTTCATAATGCTTATGCTTGTATGTCTGTCTGTTCCATACATCACTATGGTGATCACATCACTTTGATCTTGTAAAGGAAAACACCAGGTATCATTCAAGCAGGAATTAGGCATTTGAATGAAAGGAAGACATTGTGAGGCAGCCTACAGGCTCACAATTCCATCAACCCAGATTTAATAATGTTTTTGGGTGCTGTCTGAACAGAGTTTGCATGTTCACTAACTGCATGGGTTTCCTCCAGCAGTTCTGGTTTCCCCCCACATCCTTAAAAATGCTGGTAGGTTAATGGGCTGCTGTAAATTTCTCCATAGTGTAGGTTAAAAGCGAGTTGATAGGAATGTTTGAACGGGAATAAACATCAGAGATAGTGAGAGATAAAGGGTGAATGGGACTTGTGGGATTACTCCCTGGGAACGGATATGGATCCAGTGGGTTGAATTGCAGTCTTCAGTTTCATTACAATTATGAGAAAAGGTTGAACCTTGACACTCTTTCATCCAAATTCTGTCTCGAATCGAGCCATTTTTGGTTCGCAGTATAAAACTGTTTACGCCATTGAAAGAATTTCCTGAATATTGACTGATGCATTTTTCAATATTCTTCAAGTATTGTTGCAATATTTAATCCAGCGGTACAATCGCCATATTCACTCAGACGTTGACACCACATTAGTTGGTCATCTAAATTGCTCTACGTTAGTAACACACCTACCTTCAGTCAGCCTCTGGCTATCCTGCACAACCTTGGACCTTCATTGGTATTTTGAAATTAGAAAATTAAAATTGCTGTATCTTGCAAGTTGTTTGGTAAAGGTAGAGATATAGAAAAAGGATGTAACCTGCGTAGCCCACTTTCTCCTCCGTTAGATTTGCGGCAGGTTTCTGAAGCCGGAGAGGCGGCTGAATGAAGGGAAAAGAAGAAGGGGGGGGGGAGAGAGAGAGAGAAAACATAACGTGACTTCTGTTGTTCTGGCAAAATGGAAAATCCAGCAAAGCTCTGGAACCAAGGGTGCCTCAAAATCAGTGGTGTACCTGTACTTGCTTTTAAGGCTATATCCATAACTTTGCCATTTCCTGCTTCTTAGGCAGTGCTGTTACCAGACCAAACTGTGATGCATCCCAATAGGAAGCTTTTTGCTGAGCATCTGTAGAAATTGGTAAGAGTTGTTGGAGACTTGACGACCTTCCTTGGTCTTCAGAGGAAATAAAGGCATCGATGTTCTTTCTTGGCCATGGCATAAGTGTGGTTTGACCAGAACAACCGTTGGTAATATTGGTGAAGTTTGATCAAAAAAGAGAAAGTGAAAATTGGTGTTCAAGATGCTCTTGTTACAAACATAGGAAAAGCTATCTTTTTGAAAATGAGCTGCCCGCAGTCAGCATTTATATAGAGGAGTGTGATTTACTAATGGGCTGTTACATCTACTCTAAGGCTTTGTGTATGGTTGCAACTTTCCAATAGTTACCTATCTGTAAACATTAGATTGCTATTTGTGGACTTTGCTGATTAATGGAAGACATATTTGATCATTAAGAAATTTAAAGCACAGGAGAAAGCTATTGGTTACATATTCAGGCCTGCCAATAAAGGCTCCAGCCTAATTCTAGTTTCGGGTGGTAGAGTGGCGCAGTGGAGTTTGCACGTTCTCCGTGGACCACAGGGTGTCCTCCGAGTGCACAGTGTTCTCCCACATCCCAAAGATGTGCAGGGTTGTAGGTTAATTGTAAAATTGCCCTTGGGGTGTAGGGAGTGGATGTGAAAGTGAGATACCATAGAACTAGCTTGAATGGGTGTTCGATGGTCAGCGCGGACTCGATGGGCCAGGGCCTGTTCCCATGCTGTGCCTCTAAACTATGAAAGCCTCTCCAGTTGGAGCAAAACAATCAGCAGATTCTGGAAAACTGAAAACAACCAGAAAAATAATAGAAATACTCAGTCGAGCAGCATCTATATGGAAAGCAGAAGATAGTCACAAAATGCTGGAGTAACTCAGCGGGACAGGCAGCATCTCTGGAGAGAAAGAATGGGTGACATTGCGGGTCGAGACCCATCTTCAGACTGATGTCAGGGGAGAGGGTGATAGATAGATAAGGAAATGTAAGGTGTGAAAACAAGATAAATGGGATGGAGATCAAGGAAAATGTAGAATAGATCATTATTAGCTGGGAGAAGGAAACAACAAAGCAAACAGAGATAAAATGAAGTCGGAGACAGTCTTACTGGTCAAAGAACTGGGAAGGGGAGGGATGGAGAGAGAGAGGGTTACTCCAGCATTTTGTGTCTATCTTCAGTTTAAACCAGCATCTGCAGTTCCTTCCTACACATTCCGTACGAAGAGCAACGGAGTTATTGTTTCCAGTCATCGGAACTGGAATGGTTCTACATTGCCATGATGGAGAGTTGATAAAACAATATCTATGATGTCACAGTTTTCAAGCTAACAATTAGTTACACCGGGCAAACGCAATGCTAGCATTTATTTCAAGAGGGCTAGAATATAAAAACAGGGGTGTAATGATGAGGCTCTAAGGCGCTGGTCAGGCCGCATTTAGAATATTGTGAGCAATTTTGGGCAACATATCTGAGGAAGTGTGTGCTGGCTCTGGAGAGGTTCTAGAGGAGGTTTACAAGAATGATCCCAGGAATGAGTGGGTTAACATATGACGAGCGTTTGACGGCATTGGGCCTGTACTCGCTGGAGTTTAGAAGGATGGGGGGGGAGAGCCTCATTGAAACTTACTGAATAGTGAAAAACTTGGATAGAATGGATGTGGGGAGGATGTTTCCACTAGTGGGAGAGTCTGGGACCAGAGGTCATAGCCTCAGAATTAAATTGTTCCTTTTAGAAGGAGATGAGGAGGAATTTATTTAGTCAGAGAGTGGTGGATCTGTGGAATACTTTGCCACACTAGGCTGCCGTCAATGGATATTTTTAAGGCAGAAATAAAGAGATTCTTGATTAGTACAGGTGTCAGGGGCTATGGGGAGAAGGTAGGAGAATGGGGTTAGGAGGGAGAGATAGATCAGCTATAATTGAATGGCAGAGTAGACTTGATGGGCTGAACAGCCTAAAGGGGCTGTCCCACTTGGGCGACCTAATCCACGAGCTATGGCGAGTTTGCCCTCGACTCATACTCGCAGTATGGTCGGCACGAGCTCGTAGGAGGTCTTTGTAACTCTCCATCATGCTCGAGAGTAGTCCCCGTGTACTCAAGGCCTCAGCTAGGTTGCGGTGTATTTTTCAACATGTTGAAATATGCACCAGAGTAAAAAAAAGGTCGCCATGGAAAAAATCAAAACTTTTTTTACTCGTAGGTTTTGTCGTAGTAGGTCGGCATGTTAGTCGTAGGTAATCGAGGGTAGTCAAAGGTAGTCATAGATAGTCTTCATCATAGTCAGAGGGAGGCCGAAGGAAATCGAAGGAGGTCGTATTCACTCTCCACTATTCGGTGTCCAATTTTCCCGAAGTTAGTCGTAGCTAGTAGAAGCTAGTCTTCAACATAGTCGAAGGAGGTCTTCAACATGACATTTTTTTCAAACTCTCCTAAGCTCTTCTAAACTCGCCAATTAGGTCGCCAATGTGTGACAACCCCTTAATTCTGCTCCTATCACTTGTGTCCTTATAGAGATAAAAGATACAAAGAGAAACAGATTGATGCAGAAAAATATAACCCATATCTGTGAAGAGGAAACAAATGGTTTCCCGAAATCGTTAAATTCAAATACTGAATTTGTATCCATCCTTTGTTTTCCCTTCTGCTTCAGTTTTACCTGCAACTGATTATATCGATGCTTTGAAAGATGCTATTTCCTCTAACTAGGTCTATTGCGTGTTAAATTTCATTCTGTCTACAAAGTCTGTATTGGCCTCTTCTTTGAAGACAGATGCAAAGCATTCATTAAGCACTATTTATCTACACGCTCCACACAGTTACCTTTAGTGACTATAGACCCTTAATTTAGAATTTATTCTGATCTCTCGCTCGCTTCTCACTCTGACTCTCTTGCTCATGCTTGCTCCTTTTTTTCTATGAATGCTTTCCACTGCAAATTAATTTGCCTTAAAGTGCCTCTTTTCCAGTCCATTTTTGCTAAAGCACACTTCAATTTAGTAATAAGATTATTTGCCCAACTAAGACATTTTTCTACTGAGCTTTTTTTTTCCATGTCTGTGCTCAAGCTGAATTTGTGATCTATGTCACAATTAATTTTGAACCTATTGACTAAGAGTTCTGACTAAATCCATTTCAAAAAAAATTCTGTTATCTATATTACTTTTGCACTAAATCTGTTCTGATTAATGTTAGGATAGTTTAAATACCCTGGGGTAATTAAATGGGACAATAAGAGAGGGACCGGCGTAATGCCTCCAGCGCCTTCAAGATCAGCTGCAGGAGGTTGCACTCGGGACACAGAGACGGTCGGGTGAGGCGAGAGATGTCGGGGCGCGGACCAGCAGTAGGCTGGGTCTTACCTGGAATGGGGGGCGCTCCAGTACTTCCAGCATGTGGACTGAACTTTGGACTTTTTCTTTATAAATGGTGCCAAATTATGGTGTCTGGTTTGTGCAAAAGAATTTCACTGTGGTGTACATTTGTGACAATCTATTCTGTCCTGTTTGCACAATTTGTAAGTTTTCATTTGTATTTGGTCTTCTGTCTCCTAGCGATGTTATTGTTCCTTTTTCGATCAATTCATCCCATCTGGTCACAGCTTAGAATCCATCTTAGGGATGCAGTTATTTGAACGATATTGTGGCACATTTTTTTTAACCCGCCCTTCAAACTTTGCCAAAAATCCTGTGACCAGAAATGTTCCACTTTTTATGTCTTATTTCAGTAATATCTTTGATGTTATCTGCCTTGGTTGATCTAGCCTGCAACCAGACCAGTACTAATTTAATTATTGCCAGAGATGCTATGCATCTGGGGAAAGTTTAGATAATGGCAAAGCATAGCCAGAAGGGACAGAAGTATTGCTGGAAATGAAAGACTAATTTAGTGATTTTAGAAGGTGGAGAGAACAAAGGTTCAGAATTGATAGTTCAGAAATTTGACAAGTAATAAGTGTAGGAGCAGGCCATTCGGCCCTTCGAGCCAGCACCGCCATTCACTGTGATCATGGCTGATCTTAATGGTATACATTTGAATTTGAAATTGAAATAATCCGAAAGCGTGTGTGCAGTTGCAAAGGGGGTAGGTGAGGGAAAATTGGAGAAGATTAGGAAAGATTCAAAAGAAATTGTGCACAGGTCTCACTCCACCTTAAACTGCGAGTACATCCCTGAATTTAAATCTATCACCACACTCATTTTCTCCAGGCTTGCTGTCCTTGTATTTCTATAGTCAGTAGCACATGGCAGATTAATAAGACTTTGATGTATGCTTATTAATTATTTTTCTTGGCTTCCCATCGCCCACCTGGAGAGCCTCACTCTTTGTCAATGACACTAATATGGATCCAATCTTCTAAATGTTCACTGTTGTCCATTGCATGAGGAATGCATCGATACTTTCTGTAATTATGACTGGCTGTAAAAATACCAATTCCTTGAGCTATTGACTTCCTATTATTTTAACTTTCCTGATTTCCATCCGCATTCTCCTCTTCCATTCTCTCCCCGTGGCACACCCTTGCACTGTGCATGTTTTAAAAGTTAAACTGAGATTTATTACAAACCTTTGGGGTTGGATGGAATATGAATGATTGTCTTGTGGTTCTGTGGATTAGCAAATTATGAGATATTTTAATATATCGAGTGGGGAGACAGCAAATCAATATGATACTGCCAATAAATTCTGTCTCTTTCGTTTGTGTTTTGCTGGTCAAAATATTGAATGTATTGTTGCATTATTTGTGTTTTTGATGATCTCAATTGACTTTAATCCTTTTAATAATCTTTTTTTAATACTCTCTTGCAGAATTCCATTAGACACAATTTATCGCTAAATAAATGTTTCCTGAAAGTGCCTCGGTCCAAGGATGACCCAGGCAAGGTAAGCTTGTGGCTTTTTCCTCTAACCGGTGACATTGTCCTCACAATCCAGTAGTTTTAAATTAAAAAAAATTGTGATGCAAATATTCCTCCTTCAGACTATTTTCGGTTTCCTCACTATGTTATTTGTGATAATGTGAGCAGAACAGATCTGGGATGTTCCTTATTTGAGTGGTATGACTCTACATCAGGTGTGTGGATTGCTGGATACTTGTGATTCTTTTGCACTCCCTTAACAAGCACGTTTATCAGCATATTTTCTTCAGCTGAAGATACGTCAGGTTTGATAGTATTGAATAACTTGGTTATTTTCTAGTTAAATTCAAGGTTGTCCCAAAAAGGACAGTGGTTTTTGGAGATGTTTAAGAAAGAACTGCAGATGCTGGAAAAATCGAAGGTAGACAAAAATGCTGGAGAAACTCAGCGGGTGAGGCGGCATCTATGGAGAGAAGGAATAGGAGACGTTCGGGTTGACCTGAAACGTCGCCTATTCCTTCTCTCCATAGATGCTGCCTCACCTGCTGAGTTTCTCCAGCATTTTTGTCTACCTTCGTGGTTTTGGAGATGCTCAGTATGTAAAAATATGTTTTTATTTTTGTCATTGTGCAGTTATGCAAACTGTTTTAAGAATTATCTTAATTAGCAAGTTACATTTTTTTTTGTTTTCATCTCCCAAATAGCACAGAAATAGATATGTGAACTCGAAATTCCCCACAACATGTAGCAGTTAGTTAATTTTTAACATGCCTTGCTATCTTGTGGCACCTTTTTCTAACAAAATTGTATCCAAAAATACATAAGGTGATAGAATAAGCAATGGTTTTGCCGAATAGGTACTTGGATCAGATAGCAGCTTCAGGGAAAAGCGAAAGATGGCAGAGAATTTGGGATGAAATTTTAAACTAATGGTTTGTGCAGATGAAAGAACAGCTGCCATGTGGGGACTGAATGAAATTGGAGAAGGATAACAGGTCAGATATGGAGAGTCAATTCTGAGAAGTTTAAATCAGTTGGGACTTGTAGAGAAAGGATACAGGGGGAGGGGCATTGCAAAGAATGGGTGAGAGAGGATGTGGAGGAACTTGCATCAGCTCCTATCAAGTGATAGGATCCAATGATGTTGGAGGGGTAGAGATTTGGATGTGAACCGCTTTGCATATTTGGCTTAAAAAGGAATTATAAACCAAATAGCATTTTGTATTCATTTTCAAATTCATGCTAAAACAGAACACGAGTAGGCAAATAAATTCCAGAATTATGAGCTTGGGCCTGTCCCACTTGGGCGATTTTTTAGGCGACTACAGGGGACAGCTGAAAAATGTAACATGTTATCGACTTGGGCTGTCATAGGTTGTGGCTGGTGCTGACATGGGTGAATTCCATTGTCCTAGTCACTGGCATTCGCCTAAAAAAATTGCCTAAGTGGGACAGGCCCATGTCGCGTTTTCTTCAAGGTAAGAGATGTTAGTTCCAGGAAATAGAATTTCTATTTGAAGTACACAGTTTGACTGCAGACTCTTGGAAACAAGTAACCTTTCGAAATATGTCACTCAGCCCCTAACTTTAAGCAAGCATTCTCATTTGCTGATTTCATTAATAAAATTTGAATGCTATTTGTTGCTGAATTTTGAGCATCTTTTGTTGCTGTGCTCATATACCCACATGAAACAGTTTTTCCTTCTGACATTGTCTGGATTGATCTTAAATCCAGGTGTCGGGGTAATTGGCTACTAATATTTAGTTCATTGGAAGCATGTTGAACTCAATAAAGTAGTTTTGTGCTTTGTGTTAACAGAAATAGTGCAAAATGATTGTATAATGTGGAATCTGCAGGTACTCTGCAAACGATTAGTTTATTACATGTTGAATCTCACAACAACGAGGCAATATGCAGTTCTCTTGTCTGACTTAGTTGTAACACAGAAGACCTTTGATTAAACTTTGATTCATGTTCGCAAAGTTTAGGCTGACACTTTAGTGCAGTATTGAGAGAACTCTACACTTTGGAGAATGCTGTCTTTCGGTTGTGAATTTCGACCAAGAGTTCTTGTCTTCATTCTCAGGTAGATGGAGAAAGTAAGAACTGCAGATGTTGGTTTACAAAAAGGACAGCAGGGTGCTGGAGTTACTCAGTGGATAACATGGATGGGTGACATTTCGGATCGAGACCCTTCTTCAGAATGAATAGACTGAAAAAGAGTTCCAATCCGAAATGTCATCTATGCATATTCTCCAGATATGCTGCCTGACCTGCTGAGTTATTCCAGCACTTTTTGTCTTTTTTTCATTCTCGGGTAACTGTATGAACATTTTACTGGTGCCCTAGTCAATAGGATCTCTCTACCAGTAGCACTGAAAACAATCTGATCATTTATTTCAACATTTTAATAGTTGTATATAGTTGTGAAATAAACATAGAGCCGGAAACAGGCCGCATCTGTGGAAAGTGAAAATGCTGGAAGCATTCAGCAGGCCAGGCCGCATCTGTGGAAAGAGGAATGAGTTAATGTTTAAGGATAATTATTTCTCTTGAGTGATGTTGCCTATCCAGTTGAGTGTTTCCAATGTTTTCTACCTTTACTTTCATGCCATTTATCTCTCGGGTGCTTTTACAATCTTTTTCTATCCATTGTGCAGCAATATTACATCAGAGATGAAATCGGGTTAATTATCAAATAAAATGTTACTGGCTAGATATTCATGGCTGTAAATATTTTTCATAAAACAAATGTTCTTCTATTTGAAAGGTTTGTAATTGAATAGGGTCCTGCTCTATGCAGCATTTGGCAATGTGCTTGCTCACAACTTGAGTAATCACTCAAATCAGACGAGATTAATTAAATGTGCATCTAGCCATCGGTCTGTCTCGGTGTTGGGATATTGAGGCCAATTGTCACTGCTAATCATTTCCGTGGGTGCCAGCACCAAGAGATTGCTGTCCCCATTGATTAAGTGGTGTTTTTTAGTAAAAGGATTTAATACTTAATGTTCAGTTGTATATAAAACTCAAATACGATGGAAATTATCGTTCCAAAATTAAGGCAAAACTTTGACTCGATGAGACATGACTAAAACTATCTATACCTGCTAATTCCCTCCACAGCCTCCACGTTGTCTCATGTTTGGTTCTTTGGTGCATTCAGTTATTTTAGATAGACCATGCGTGCTGAAGATAGTAAATAGTGGAGTCGAACATGTGTATCCTCAATTGGCTTGCTATTCACAAAAGTGTCATCATGTAACCTAATAGTTAAGTCACAAGTGAAAGATAAATAAGACTCGCATTTTGGAACTATTAAGACTCATTAAGTGGTTCTGTACAGAAATAATTTAAGGTCTAAATTTGAATAACAGTCAGAGATTTGTTTTTCTGGATAACAGACAGAGATCTCTCATACCTATAATTTAGAAAATTGGTCTGGATAGTTGACAGCAATTGTCGGTTTGCCAGAGGCCCTCTCACCCAGTTATGGCAAAAGCAGGCTATAGTCGCTCGGACTCAATGCATAAGAGTAGTTAGAGATTAATTTTCCAAGCAAGATGATCTGTTAATTGGAAATATTCATTGTTTTATGCAAGAATCTAGACCAATGGTTAAAGATGCATGTGCATAGCACAGAAGACATGTATTCATGAGAATTTAATTTATTTCGATCTTGTGCTTGTTCTTTTTTAGGGTTCATACTGGGCTATAGACACTAATCCAAAGGAGGACACACTGCCTACACGGCCAAAGAAGAGGCCACGATCGGGGGAAAGGGTAGGTCGAGATACTAGATTTAACTTGTGAGGTTCTGTTTTAATATATTGTCTTCAGAATTAACTAATCTCAGCCCTCTTCTCCAAAGTGCTGAAATAGACTGTATTTGAGAGATTTTAGCTAAACTTTAAAAGATTCAGTAATAATTAATATTTATCTTATAGAGGTCCATGCATTGTGTGAACACTCTGTTTGATAATTAACCGATACAGCCCCATCAAGTTAATATTTTACTGCTACTACTACTGTGCCATCGCTCGTCAACGCACCCGAGTTCCACTCCAACTGCAACTGCCAATCCTTCCAATTTCAACCGCCTAACAGCCCGCCCCCTTGACCAGGTGATTGGTCAGCCAGATCAAGCCCGGTCAACGTGAGAGTTCGAGCCCGACCATCGAAGATTCGGGAGACAAATTTCTTGACCACAAGATGGCGCCACATGACCCCCCCCCCCTCCCCCCCCCCCCCCCCCCCCCAGAACCGGAGGAATGGATGCGAGTAGGTTTACGAGTGAGGCGGCCTGATCTCGTGTTCACGTCTCCTGTGCTCGGGGTCACAACCGACGGATTTGAGGGCGCACAGTTACTGCAGAGGGACTGCAACATTTTGTGCCTATCATCTTTGTAGTTTAACATGATGGGCGGCAAATGTAATTCTGTGTACCTGACCAGCTAACCTCTACAACCCATTCCTTTGCTGCCTTCATTACAGGCATCAACACCCTACAGTCTGGACTCGGAGCCTTTAGGAATGGATTGCATCATCTCTGGAAGTGCCTCTCCAACCCTGGCAATCAACACTGTGACTAACAAAGTACTGTTTGTTTGATTTTGCTGCCTTCTTATTGTTAGATGCTTTTAGTTAAATATTTTAGTGACAATAGAAATTTCTACTGAACTTGTGAAATGGGTGATAAACATGCAACTCTTTACCATTGAACCATTGTGGAGACCACGTCACTGAATATATTTGGAAGGAGATATCTTATGTGTCCGGAAACTATCAAAGGGTATGGCGGAGAGCAGGAAAAGTTTTTGTGGTAAGGATCAGCCATAGCAGAAGGGCAAAATAGCCTAGTCCTATCTGTTTGTAATGGAGATGACATGTAGATCCATTAGGCAAAATATTGTTACTTAATTTGCCATCCTAATTGGGGAAAAAACTGCAAATTTAACACACATTCAATTCAATTCAATTCAATTTATTTGTCATTTGGACCCCTTGAGGTCCAAAGGAAATGACGTTTCTGCAGCCATACATTACAAACAAATAGACCCCAAGACACAACATAATTTACATAAACATCCATCACATCGCTGTGATGGAAGGCCAAAAAAACTTATCTCTCCACTGCACCCTCCCCCCCCCCCCGATGCCAGAGTCAAAGTCAAAGCCCCCGGCTTTGCTACACATGTAGCAAACTGATTAAATTTGTGTGAAAGTTAATTTATCTATACTCATTTTTCTGTAAAATGATATGGCAGATCTAACCAGTAATTTAAAAATTGAGATTTCTGACCAACGGCAAAGCAGATTGGTTAGTAAAAGTTCTTAGAATGCAAAAGGGAGAATCAAGCTGGATATAATTTGACGTTATTGAGTACGTGTGTCAGAAGCACACAAAAAACAAGGAAAGTGAAGAGCCTCGTCTCACAAAATACCCACCCACAAAATCAAGCACATATCCCATTTGTGGCAGAATGATTGGATCCCATATTGGTCTTATTAGCTACCTTGGAACCCACAGAAATTAAGTGGATAGAAATCATCCTCTCTGCTCTACTGAAGAAGTGATTATTTAAACATGTTTACTGGAATGCTAGAGTTATCTTGAGCATGGCAAATGTTAAAATGTGAAATTACAGCAACATAAAAATCACAGACCCTCAAAAGGCGCAGAAAGGCATGCAAGAGCGTGGCTATAAAACAAGGATTTTAGCCAGATGGAAAGCAAGGAGGAGGCAGGAACAGAGTAATCGAAGGCAGATGACAGGTAAACTAAATCAGATGGCTGCTGGACTGGTGTCAAGCATTGAGATTTGGAAAATAAAGTACAAAAATGAAAAATTAAAGAGAGTGTACAGAGTGATGTGGAGGTACAGAGGCAACCTCAAGATTTGAAGATGTGGCCAGTATTTGGCTGGCTTTACTTTCTTTAGGCTAGAAGCCTGAGGGAAAGCTTGATTGGCTGTATGTACAATTATGATCGTATGGATCTGGTGGACTGATTTGGGGGAGTCCAGAACCAGGTGCCACAGTCTAAGAATAAAAGGGAGGCCATTTAAAACTGCGATGAGAAAAAACTTTTTCACCCAGAGTTGTGAATTTGTGGAATTCTCTGCCACAGAGGGCAGTGGAGGCCAATTCACTGGATGGATTTAAGAGAGAGCTAGATAGAGCTCTAGGGGCTAGCATAATCAAGGTGAGGTAGAGGTTCTCTTGCACCTCTTCCAATCTCATCTACTGTATCCGCTGTTTCAGCTGTCATGTTCTGTACATCGGCGAGACCAAGCGCAGGCTCGGCGATCGTTTCGCTGAACACCTCTTCTCAGGCCGCCTCAACCCACCTGATCTCCCGGTTGCTCAGCAATTTAACTCCCCCTCCCATTCCCAATCTGACCTTTCTGTCCTGGGCCTCCTCCATTGTCAGAGAGGGGCTCAGTGCAAATTGGAGGAACAGGACCTCATATTTTGCTTGGGCAGCTTACACCCCAGCAGTATGAACATTGACTTCTCTAACTTCAAATAGCTTTACTTTCCCTCTCTCTCCATCCCCTCCCCCTTCCCAATTCTCCCACCAGTCTTAATGTCTCTGACTACATTCTATCTCTGCCCCGCCCATTCCCCTAACATCAGTCTGAAGAAGGGTCTCGACCCGAAACTTCGCCCATTCCTTCTCTCCAGAAATGTTGCCTGTCCCGCAGAGTTACTCCAGCATTATGTGAAGATGGGATCGGTAATGGTGCATTTCAATGTTTAATATGTGTGCACTCATCTTACCTAAATATGTTTGGAGATTGGCTTCCTGAATGGATGAACTGTACACGAGTAGCTATTGATACTTTCAGGAGCAGGTTAAAACAAACATAACTGGAGTATTGTCCCAAAATATT
This sequence comes from Leucoraja erinaceus, assembly GCF_028641065.1. NCBI lineage: Eukaryota > Metazoa > Chordata > Chondrichthyes > Rajiformes > Rajidae > Leucoraja > Leucoraja erinaceus. Next base: position 2,629,284 of record NC_073406.1, on the reverse strand, counting down.
CACACACTGACTTTATTAATGAATCCTCAAATTGCACATTGTGGACCACATTCTATGTTGTTATACAGATTAACTCTGACTTAATTTGACTGGCAAAACTGCTCTTACTATTCGAAACATTATGTTGTGATGCCAAAAATTCCAATTAAATTTACATCGCAGTGACTCAGCATATCAAATTGTAATTTTAAATTTAAGGAAACATAAACAAAATGCCCATTGATAATCTAATTTTGGTGATTGTAACCCTTGAGTACCTTATCCAAATCGCCATTCTAATCTAATGTGTGAGCTCAGGCAGTGAATTTCTGCAGCCCGCTTCAAAATAGAAAGGAAACCTGTCTAAAGGGTATCAACAAGTATGGAGTTGGAGTTAAAAAGTTGGTGGATTTGTTGGTTTTACTTATGCAGTGAGTAGGGGAAAACTGAGTCCAAAGTTAATAACCCTGTGAAAATCAGCTTCTTAACTAAAAATGTGTGGTTTGGCACTACTGTGTCTTTTGCAAATTAGCTTGTTGGAAAGAAGAAGAATTTGTCTAGTATTAGTACCAAACGCAAGGCTTGTAATTGTGTGAAAGACTGAGAGAAGATTGCAAAGACATTGAATGTGAATAACCCCTACTTAGTTGTTAAAACAATCCTGCCACTCCTTTCACAGGGAACGTGCTAATGCATTCAATTAATTGAAGTCATTCCTAATCTAGGAAACCCCCCAATCAAATAATTTATAGACCGTGAGATTACTGGTATATTCCTAGAATGGCACCTCGGCTCTTGGAATAAATGTGTGTGTGAGACAGAAAGAGAGAGAGAGAACACTTTGAATAGGTTGAGTGGGTGACAATTGCTGATTAGAGACACAGGTTTATTCTTGATGTGCACATTTATCAAGAGAATTAACACTTAGACAGAAATGTGCAATGTTGTGACCTTGCTCTTGGGTATTACTCTAGTGCAGTAACTAGATGTTATTGATATTCATTCACATGTATAGATTTCTTAGCAAGCAACTGGTGGTTTGTTTTGATGACACCACCAAAGCTGTTTATGTTTTGAATCTTGACACTTAATATTTTTTTAATCTTGTGGGTTTAAACACGCCACTTCCAGATTTGCATAAGAGTCTCTTATTATTTGGATTATTTCCTGCCATGTATATTTAAGCTTGGTTTATTAGTAATCTTTGGAGATCTTGTAGAGAAAAGTGTTTGCATTAAGGTAGAACATTATATTCAGTTTCTGAAGGATGCAGTTGTGTCACAAATAAGTCATGAAAAATATAGCCATTAAGATAAGTGTAGTGAACAAATTGACTGAGGTAAATTGGCAATGTAAATTGTCCCATTAAATAAACAATGGCGCATTTAAAGTAATGTTTCATAATTCTCAAATGTGCTTTCCATTGGGAAATGATAAACAAATCTAATAGGGGAAAGTGATGATTTCCGAAGGGTCTCAACCCGAAACGTCGCCTATTTCTTCACTCCATAGATGCTGCCTCACCCGCTGAGTTTCTCCAGCATTTTTGTCGACCATATCTCAATTGAGAGGTTATTTTAGGTTAATCAAGGAAACTTAGTTTTGCCAATGAGTAGTAAATCTAGAATGTACGAGTTTAAGGAATGGGCAAGAAGATAACTTGATAAACGAACACATTTAAAAAAACAAATGTACGGTACTTTATTTGTCACATACTGAGAAATTACACATTTTTATGTCAGAGAAATTTAAGAGCTTCACCGATGCAAAAGGGAAGATAGTAAAATTAAAAGCAAAAGAAATGATAAGTAATAGAGTTCATGCCTAAAGACTTTGTCTTCAGTATAGAATTTACAAGTACTGGGGAAATTAAGGGGACTGCAGATCTTTAATTAGTCCTTAGATTCTCTTGGAGCCTGAGCATGTACAATACTGTAATTAAAGAAGGAAAAGGGAAAGGAAACGATGAAGCAAAAATGTATTGGCCTGACAACATTTTTGGGGAATTGCTGGAATCACTTTTATGGATCTGGCAAGGTAGCACTTATTTAATTAGCAACTTCTCTAAAGAAGGGTCTCTACCCGAAACGCTCCATAGGTGTTGCCTCACCCGCTGAGTTTCTCCAGCATTTTTGTCTACAAATAAAAGCAGGGTAATTTTTCCAGAAAAATTGTGAATGGGGATTTGAGCTAACGGAAAAATTGTGAATGGGGATTTGGGCTATTTGTGGAAAAAATGAAAGGTAGTGCGAGGATCTCATTGTCCTGGACGGTGTCAAACTTACTATCACCAAAGTTAGTTTCCTGACTCTTGCCGCACTTCCAATCATTTTCAGTTTAGCTGGCTATAAATTTGCATTATGTGGCCATTTTAAAAATACATTTAATAAGACGCCCGGGCTGTTTGATTGGGAACAACTGCACGGATAGATAAATGGTTTATGAATTTACATGAACAGGAATTTTTAGATCTCCTCTTATTGGTGGGGGTGCAATAAAAATTAACGCAGGGCCTTGAGCTTTGGCAACTGGTTCATGATTTAGCATAAAAAGATAGTGTAATGCATACAAAACTGGGTGGGAACACCAGATAAGAAGGGCACATGTCTGCCCAAGACATAGCGACAGAATAAGTTTACTCTTATATCTGTTTATCTGAAAAAGAAAATTATGTATTAGTATAATTGCTGAAGAAACGTCTATTGACAGTTTTCAAAAATGTTTATTCATCAATGGCTGTACCGTTTCTTCACTGAAATATCTCTTGTATTTGTACTGCAATTAGTTGCTAGCTAAATTGGACCAACACCTTTCTGCTACATATATTAGTCATTTTCTTGGATATGGAGAAGGTTTGTTTGTTTGTAATTTTGTAGATTGGCTACTACAGGAGAGATATTTGACCCATGAGACATAATTTCATTCCAAGCCACTTCCAACAGAACATGTTGGTTTGTGCAATTTGATGCTCAAAATTTGCTCGAACATACAAGTTGATGCTTATTCATTTACTGTTTGCATGTCCTTTTCATATAGTGTCCTGAAGTGGGGGAACTATGTATAAACACTGCTGTAATTTCTACATGGTGAAACCAAAATGTTTAAAAATGGCCTTTATTAAAATCTGACTATGTGCACTTTAACCACGTGATTTTTTTTCTATTACAAATCTCAAATTGTGGCATACAGAGGCAAGTAAATAAATGATGGGTCTTTGTCCCAAACATTCTGGAGGGCACAGTATCTGCAAAGATGCATTGTGGTCATTTATTTTGTAGTTTTTCCAAAACCCTGGATAAAGAAAAGCTGCTTTCATGTGAAACTGCTGATTATATGAGTGTTATGGCGGCTTTCTAGTGTTGTATTTTCTCATGCTATTCTCCAAGTGGAGGGCAGAAATACAACTAACAAATCTTGCTGCAGTTTGAGATTTGTAGAGGTGGGCCAGCAGGTTTTAATTGTAACTGTGCGATTTTGCTACAGCTGACAAAGCAGCAGAAGCTCTGGTTGGCATCTCAAAATGATGAGCTGTTTGGTTTATGTAGGTAACACTATATAATACGGATCAAGAAGGAAGTGATAGCCCTCGCAGCAGCCTTAACAACAGCCTGTCTGACACAAGTTTAGCGTCCGTCAACCTGAATAATGTCGGCTCTGTCCACAATTATGCGCAGGCAAGATTTTTTTTCCTTGAATAAACTTATGTTTAAAATACCTGTTACCATTTATTTTGCATTATAGTTATGAACTAGAGTACTCTAAACCTGTCAAAAGTAAATTGGAATAATATAACTTTTTTTTATTCCAATTATGAAATAAATAATTGCAATCTGACACCTCGAACACTACTGTATGTATGAAACTTGCTACCACATGCAGTGCTTGAAGCAAATAGATTTGATGTATTTTAGGAAAAGTTGGCTCAGTAAAATGAAGGAAAGAAATAGTGTGATGATACAATAAGGCGAAGTATGGTATGATTGGATGGGACATTAATACCAACACAGGTTAGTTGGACAGAATGTCATTTTTTCGTCCTAAAAATGTCAAATAGAATTTAAAGTTTTTTCAGCCCCTTGAAATTCCATTTCAAATGTGAAATCCAACTTCAAATGAAAGTACTATTTTCATTTATGAAAGGAACTAAATAAATTAGACGTTTATTTAAAAACTTATTTTTTTTTAATGTGGTGTAAATGAACTCATCATGCTAGAAATTCTGAAGTAATGCAGACCAGGCTACTGACCTGGATGAGAACAATAGATTAACATCATTGATGAGAGCCGTATCAAGTTCATTTTAAAAAAAAAAAGCTTCACAAACACTAACGCTAATACTGACATAACCAGTTGCGTGGTTTTATTTGACATGATTTGCAGCATGGTTAAATACTCCTGGAGTATTCCTGCTGTTTAAAGTCATGTGATTGCAAGATCTTTTTTTTTATATATAGTCCAACCATTTCACTCCTATTTGTAGTTGTGCATAATGAGAGTTTTTGATTGGTATATTACTTTGTGGTTTCGGCATTCAAAAGCTGCTTTTATGCATTTGTACAGGTGACAAATCGAGCAGATTCAGTGTCACAGAATCTAACGTCACAACAGCAGCAGCAGCAGCAACAACAGCAGCAGCAGCAGCAGCAGCAGCAACAACAGCAGCAGCAGCAGCAGCAGCAACAATACAGCATGCCCGAGAGGGATTCTAAACCACCCTTCTCAGAATACAACTTTGAAGATCTGAGTGCCTCCTTCCGTAGCCTTTACAAATCGGTCTTTGAGCAGTCTCTCAGCCAGCAGGGTGAGTATGGATTCTGTCTCACATGCTTCACATCTTCTCTATTAAACCTTAAAATATTCTTGTTACTTTGAAGGTTTTGTCTGTTAAGTTGTGGTACCATTAACAGTTGAAAATCTTTTTAAACAGGTATTAAAATGTTATCTGTTATACATTTGCTATTATTTGGAAAAGAGAGGTGAATGATATGCAATGTGGTTAGGCTTTGGAAGGGCACATTTTGTGTTTGTTCAAATCTATATCATGGTTTAGAGCCACATTCTTTTCAGGGCAGTATTATCTGTGGAATCTGATTTATCTTGTCTCAATTTTACCTAATCTTGAAAAACTACCCGTGTATATTTTTGAGTCTTCCTTCAGCTGTGAAAACCTGATTTACTTCTTCCTTTTACTCTCCCACAAAGTGAGAAGAAGAATGGCATGGAGAAACAGTCAGCTGTTAATGTGACATATACAAGACAGGATACTATTAAATTAAGTATACAGCGAATAAGGCGAAAACTGGTCCTTTAGTACTGTTTTTCCTTCTGGGGAAGAGGAACCAGCCATGGTGATGTGATTGTTATCAGGAGTTTGTTGTGTGGCAAATTGCAGCTGTTTACAATTCATTCTAACTGGTATGAAGTTTCCTGTAAAGAGCTTGGACTTCATGTAAATTACTATTCTGCCACATTGCTATTCGTTGACACTATATTTCCATTTGAGGTCAAAGTTTTACTTTAAACAAAATGTACCATCACTTTAGCTTAATCATACAACTATCTGTTTTTTTCCTATTGAAATCAGTTGGTTGCAAGAATACCACATTCATGCAAATTGTCCTTTCTTCACGTACATCATTGTATATGTTTCCCAAATCTGACTCATTGACTCCCAGAACCTTAGTCCTGTGAACGCATTGCCTTCCATCTGACGGAGGCACATTTAAAATACAAACCTAGAATTCAGCAAACATTTTTCATCTTGAAATGTCATATGTGTGATGGACAGTGGTAGAATTTTTCAGATTTGTGATTAATTTTTCTTGCCTATGAATATTATCAAACAGGGAAGATTATTTTATTGTTAAGACATAAAGATTATTATTTCACTAATATAATATCAAACCTCTTTTAGGGATGATCAACCTGCCTTCTGAGGCTTCACAGCCAACCCACACATCTTGTTCCTACCAGCATTCTCCCAACAGTACTGTCAGCACCCATCCGCACAGTGGACAGAACAGCCTGTCCAACAGCCATGCAAGTAGCCTTGGAGGCGGTGGGGGAGGGCCACAGGTGCAACTGCCGCAACATCAGATCCACCCGCAGCACGCACATCACCAACACCATCAACATCCACAGCATCAGCCGAATCAGCAACACCATCAGCAGCACCACCACCACCACCAACAGCAACAACACATGGCCTGTAATATCGGTGAGTCCATTTTCCTTAACTTTGCACTGCAATTTCAGGATAATCTTAATTATATGGCAGCACGGAGGCGCAGTGGTAGATTTGCTGCCTAGTAAACAGCGCAAGGGAACCAGGTTTGAACCTGACGACAGGTGTTTGTACGGCATTTGTACGTTCTCCCTGTGACCTGGTTTCCTCCCACATTCCAGAGGCATACAGGTTTGTAGATTGGCTTGATATAATTGTAAATTGTCCCTAGTGTGTGAGTGTGTGGGATAGTGTAAGTGTGCAGGGATAGCTGGTTGGTGCAGACAAGATGGTCCTATAGGCCTGTTTCCGCCCTGTATCTCTAAACTAAACAAAACCATTGTCTTTTGGAAGAGTAAAGAATGGGACCACATTTGGATTCTTCCCAGCCCTTTGCCTCCTCCTAGGGGGAAGAAAATGCATTAAAATGCAGTTTCTCAGGAAGACTATCTAGAGAAGAATGAATTATGCCTGAATATCCTTATGCCAAACAATCACATGCAACCTCTGTGAGATCCGAAGTAAAGTTGTTCCTCTCCATTTTCCCTTAATCTTTTGTCCCTTCCTTTACCCACCAACCCACAACCAAAATCTAGCTAGAATGTATCTGATTTGGCAGCTGTCCTGCCGTCATAAAACTGTTTAGACCCACTTTCTAGAGACTTTGGGGAAAATAGGCTGGTGCTCCAGTTCTGTACAGTTTGTCATGCCATATTTCAGAAAATTTAGTCTCGGGCTCTATCTGCCCCCTCAAATGGATGTTAACAAAATATTATAATGCCTCACTATGAAAACTTGTGTTAGAATCCCTGTTGTTCTGATTAATTAATATTTTTCCAGCGTTGCTTACATAAAGCTTACCTGATTATTGGCGTTGAAGAAAGTTTTCTGCATGCTAATTAGCTGCTGTGTTTCCAACAACAGCGATGAGACTTCCTAATTACTACTTTGATTGTAAACTGTTTTGGGACATCCTGAAAGGGCATGAAAGATTATTTCTAAAATTTGTCATCGTACTTGCTCACACCTTTGACCACAAGGTCAGTCAATATTTTATTGGATTTGTGCACAAACAGGGATTTGGTCCCATTGTTAATCAAACCATTACATTTAATGATGTACCATTGACTGGATTGTGAATAGTAGGAAGACAATTGGCATTCGTAACAGTTGTGCTTCTGTAACTGGAACTGATGATAAATTGGCTGTTCAAACAACTTGTAATATAATTGTAAACAAATTATAATATAATTTAGAGAGTTATTTTTTTCAAGACACTTAATTTCAGGTTCTGTGATCCTGGGCCTATTGATTTAATTCTGCTCACTGCCAATCACTGATAGTGGTGGGGACAATTTAGTGAATATTGTTTTACATCTTGCTGCAACCAGATACACCACGCTGAAGATGTTGGTTAAAGCCCCCCCTAAAATATCAAGGATTTAAATTCTATTGTACAGATGTTTTGTTGGAAGCATTAAGCAAACAAGTCATTGTGTTTGATAATATTTGAAATGAGAACAGAAGTAGGTCAATAAACATATTGTATTCGTTAAAATCATTACTGGTGCTCTGCCTTAAGATCGTTTTCCATTCCAAGTGTCACATTCCTGATTCCCTTGTTAAAAATCTGTAGCCTTGAATAAATGCAGCTGTTGAATATTTACAGCACTCTAAGATGTGAATTCCTGACATTTACAATCCTTGTAAAACAATCAAATTATGTTTGTGCTCAAATCTACACGAACAGTGAACTAATTAAGTTGATAAAATGTTGACAGAGAGAATGGCTTTGATTTTTCAGAGCAATGTTACTAATCATATTTAGCTTGAACCCTTGTTGTTCTAATGCTCTGATGGGTTTATGACTGTTGTAGGCATCCCTTCTGATTGGTGCATGAATCTGGATACTCTGAAGGAGAGTTTCCGTATTGCTAGCAGTTTCAATTGGTCTGACGTGGATCTCTCCCAGTTCCAAGGTAAGTCATTGGTAATGTGGACCATGGGCCAAATGGAGCTGTCCAAGGTGCAGCTGCTTCCTGTAAGCAGATAGTTCAAAATGAAGACCTGCCAATTAAAAAATATAACAAAACCCAGAGGTTCTGTAGAACTCCTTAGGCCTACACAATGTTATAGTTGGGCGCATTGTACATTAGGGCACATTCTTTTAGCTGTGGGTGGTTAAGGCATAGTTGTTTTGGCTATAATGTTATACAATTTGAGTATTGCAATAAGTTGTAGGGAAGAAATATTTTATGGTAAAGTCTCACTTGTGAATGTAATCTTGCAAGTACACATTTAGTTCTGGTCTCTGGGGTATGCTGGAGTAACTCAGTGGGACAGGCAGCATCTCTGGAGAGAAGGAATGGGTGACGTTTTGGGTCGAGACCTTTCTTCAGTCTGATGGATTTATGACTGTTGTAGCCTTTCCTTCTGATTAGTGCATGAATGTGGACACAATGAAGGAGAGTTTCCGTATTGCTAGCAGTTTCTCCCTCAGTTCCAAGGTAAGTAATTCAGTCTGAAGAAGGGTCTCAACCCGAAACGTCCTTCTCCAGAGATGCCTCCTGCCCCGCTGAGTTACTCTAGCATTTTGTGTCTACCTTCAATTTAAACCAGCATCTGCAGTTCTTTCCTACACACTAGTTCTGGTCTCTCAGGCTCTGAAATTATTGGGTTAATCTGTTTGTCAAAATGACCACACATTCAAAAACCAACCTGTTCCTGTGCACACAAATTTGGCTGATAGCCTTCTTCCTCAATGTGTGTAACTGAATTAGGGATGAGCATTTTAATTTTAATTTTGTTTTGTTAAACCTTTTGTTTATGTTGCTATAATTTTCTTTGGATACCTGCTTTGCCTCTCAGGCTGTGGACCCATTGGTTCTTTAGCCTCGTGTTTCCCTGGTTTTCTCCTTAATGCTCTGTCGTGCCTTTTATCCGCAGGTCTGATGGAGAGTATGAAACAGGCGGACCTCAATAACTGGTCACTCGATCCCGTTCAGTTTGCGGACTTGTGTTCTTCCCTAAACCAGTTCTTCACACAAACTGGTCTGATCCAGTCACAAGGGAACATGCAGCCCTCTGTTTGTCACAACACAATGCATACGCAGAAACCAAACCAGCACATCAGTACAGGTATAGACTCCAAACAAGTAGAGCTAGTTACAACTTTTTAATTTAGCGATAAGGTATTCACACGGTGAAGCTTTAAAAGATGGTTAACCTTTTGTTTGTTAGGCCATGGCAATTCAGTAAATTGTTGTACAGAGTTCGCCCACAGCAGAAAAATTGCAAAGCAGGCCACCTTTGCTTTAAATTTCTGTTCACCTTTTATACGTTTTGATTATTTTGGAAGGACAGGGAAAGCAGCCATCATTGTTGTGCAAAGGATACGAGTTTGGTTTTATCAGCCTCTGAATATCACTCATGCAAACTTTACTTCATCCTTGAAACCAAGTTAGCAGGACTATCAATATGCCCTAGGTTAACTTTAACACGGTGCTTCTGTTTGGTTCTCGATATGAATGAAAAGAGAGTGTGGTGAAAATGAACTCAACTTGCAAAAAAAAAACACAACCAGATTTTCAATCTGGTTTCTAATGATTTGAGGTCAACAGTTTTAGTGAAGCAACAAAATAGAAATCTGGAAAGTGCCACACATTACATTACTTGTTAACAACATGCTTGCAATTCAGCTGAACTTGCTGACGCTCTTCCTTACTCTCTAACTTCTAACCTACCATTTATGTTTACAGCTTTCTGCTATCCAAGTTTAGCACCTACTGATTGTAACTGCTTTTGAAATTAACTGCTTTTATTTTAATTGTTAACAGCTTCTCTGCTCTGTTTCCATTGACCAACATTCTTTTAATTCTTGCAGGTTCCTCCAAGCTTAACGTCCCACAGTTTTGCTTCCTATTTTTGGCCGTTTTGTGTGTTCCTTTCACCGCTCATCTGCCCTTCAGTAGCTCACACTTTGTGTTTGCAGCTGTTTCGTGGCTTTTTCATTCCACTGCCCATTGCTTTCTAATTACTTCTGACAGCTTTTCTGCTTTCAGTTTACTTCTGACGGCTTTCGTTTATGGGCTTTGCTTTGTAGGCAACTGCTTTCTCCTTTCCCAATGAACTATTTGCCGACGGGTTTCATGGCTATTATTTCCTATGTTGTTCTAAACTTTCAAAATTAATGATGTAGTACAACACGGCATGGATAATCTGTCCACTAAGAGGCCAAAAAGATAATCTACAAAAAAAGGAGTTAAATCTCAGTATTTTAAATTGGTACATTTTGATGCCTCACTTGTTAACAGCTTCTCTGCTCTGTTTCCATTGACCAACATTCTTTTAATTTAAGTACCCGTGTCATGTACACCCCCTTCAATTCCCTGTATGGTCTTAGCCGAAGAGAGAATGCTATAATTGGCTTCAATATACTACAGGTCTAGAAATAAAATTAATTTAAGAATTCTGAAAGAAACTCCACTTGTCTACTGACCACAATATCACTGAGTTATTGAGCATGTAGGGAGTGAGAGAGAGAGGGTGGGATTGGGTGTGGATGTGGTGCAGTTGAATTGCTGACTGCTCCTCACACACATGAGCAATGAATGAGCACGCTGGTGCATTACTATTGGGCTAATTGCTTTGTCTGCACGCAAGTGATATTTGGCTTGACTTGTGATTCAGTCATCCACAAGATGTGAGTATGGATCTGTGTCCTGAATTGTTATCCCTCCCTATAGGTAATTGTCCCACAACTTCCCTGCAACCTATTCTCTCATATATGGCCATTAACATCCCCGCAGATTCTCCTGTCACCATCTCTGTGCTATGCCTATTTGGTTGCTATAAGTTACCCCAACAGTCAGCAAATTATTGGGATATCGGTAGAACTCGTATGGTGATGGAGAACTCAACAACGTACCTCGGTGACTGCCAATCACCACCCCCCCCCCGGACACTTATTATTATTTATTCAAATCGTTTGCTATGTCGCTCTTCAAGGGAGATGCTAAATGCATTTTGTTGTCTCTGTACTGTACACTGACAATGACAATTAAAATTGAATCTGAATCTGAATCTGAACAGCAAAATGTAACTGCACTGACGACACTGTGGATTAGAATTGATCCCAAGTTGCTGGAGTTGTGAAGCAGGTACACCTACCTGCAGCACCACTGCACACTTGCCCTCACTCAGCCCCTTGTCTACATTCCTGAAACAAAACATGTACGTTATTTCAGAATCCAAAAGAGCACTCGCTCTGTGGTTGACATTGGGTTCCGTGAAACAAGATTGCCATGAGCCTAGTGGAAGTGACTCGAGTATTTTTTTTAAATATATAGAAATACAGTAGTTTAAGTAGAAATGTTGAAGGACATTTATTTCTTTGATCTTTTCTAAAGAAACCATTTGCTTTAAATTGAGAAATAAGTTTGGTGTTGGGATATGGAATGCTTGTCTTGTTTCGGTTTTACTCTTGGGTATACCAACAAACCAAGAGCAGAGTAGAGCTATATCCTGAGGAGCTTGAATTCATCATCTCTGTTGCATTCTCCCACGGGTCATGTGTGTAACCTTTGCAATTTGAGAGGCACACATCAAAGTGTTTGAGTATAATTTTGACATTTGGAGCGGAATTGAATCAGACTAAACTTATTTCACAAGGACCTCTTAAATCTCGGAGGAGACTCTGACCTGCTGGTAAGATCGCAATGACGCGCAGGCACGAAGATGAAAGTGCAGCACATTTCTTGTGTATTTTTGGTTTGAATCTTATTCCAAATTTAAAACCAACTCGTATGTGATAGAAATAAGCAAAAAGTATTGGGATTAATCTGGTTCGTCAGCGGAACGGTAAAGTAATATTTTTAATCATCACATTTTGTGTTGCATCGGAAAAAACGAATGAATTACTATTTTAGAGTCGCATTAATTAGTCTTCCCAAACAAAGCGACCAGAAAGAAAACCTTTAGTTGCTCTCCAGCTTGTCTTCCAGAAAGAAATGTAATTGTTATAGGTGATTAGAAATAACACGCAAGTCTTCAGTTCTTTATTTCCTTAAACTGCTCTTCTTTTAAGGATCAGGTCTTGTATATATTCATTTGGATCTGACCATGATGCTGGCTCTGGTTGTTTCAGACTGTTGGTGTGTTTATTTGCACTGAAGTGGTGATTTCTCACTGCTGCACCACTTTCTCACACAGGAAGCTTGTACATTGACTCCAGACAAAACCTTCCTGCTTCAATGATGGGGCCCCCTGGGTACCCCCATCTCCCACCTCTCAGTACCCCAGGACCAGCCATGACAGGTAATTGCCCCGTATTAACCGCTTATGCCTGGGCCAACTACCTACCCTATTCTTTTCCTCCCTTCTTACCCTTTGACCTGCATGTTGTATGCATGTCTGGGATCCTGGGTGCATTTTACCTGCATGTGTCTATTGAAGACAAATGGTTAGAAACGGGAATGGATTTGCAGTCAATTTGATTTTACACCCTTAAACATGGGAGGCACTTCTGACAATATAAGTTCATTTTGCTCATTGATTAATTTGTTAATGCCATGTTGATGCGACTCTTTTGTAGCCTCTGCTTCAAGGATGGAACATTGTTATTCACATCCCACTGTACTTCCCAATTTATTGTTTTCTATACCATCATGAAGAACCACCTAGAAGACAAATGTACCATTTCCCCCCTCCACAGTAAAATCACATGAATCGTTAATAAAAGATCTCAAGCTTCCCCACTTTGACATCTCTCATCTCCTCAGTTTACAGATGGATCATAGAATCTCAGAAAATATACAACGCAGGATGAGATATGTTGCTTTAGGTCGAAAGAAAGCTAATGCTGCTTAGCAGCTTCGGATCTGTAATCCAAGCAGGTTGCAGTTCTCAAGTGCACATCCAAGGACTTATTAAATATTAAGGATTGAATCCTCCTGTAACTTTTCAGAACCTGAGGCTGGGTGAAAATATTTTTGTTTCCATGAACAAATTATGTTGAGTTTTGATCACTCATTAAGGGAAATGTCCTCCCTGTGTTATTTCATCTAGGCGCCTTTTATTGTACACATCTCATTTAAATCATAGAATCTCCCCTCAGCCTCTTCGGTTCCATGTAAAACATCCTTTAACTTATCCAATCTTTTATCTCCAATTTAAAATATTCCAGTCCTGGCAACATCCTCTTCTGCACACTCACATCTTTCCTGTAAAATGGTGAATGACTAGAAGTGCACACCTTACATGAGCTGTGGCCTAACGAAACAAATTTAGCATAACTTCCTTGTCCCTGTAATCTGCTAAGAAAGGAAAATGTCCCATATGTTCTTAAAACAACTTTCGATCAGTCTTTTTTAAGGATCCATAAAATACACTCCCATCGCTACACATCTGTCAATATCTTCTCATCTATTTGAGTTTCCTTGTCATGTGAACCGTCCAAAACTAAGTACAGGTACTTTACATTGTCTGGAAGAAATTATCTTTGTCACTTTTCATCCCTCCTGACCAGACCATCTATCATCCTGCAGTCTAAAGCTTTCTCGTTCTCGTGAACTACTTGTGAAAAGATTTTGTTTTTCTATCATTTGCAAATTCTTTACAATGCTCCCATTTACATCCAAATCATTAATATCTACTTATAAATATAATGGACCCAGAACTGAGCTCTGGACTACCCGGATTAAAACAGCCCTGCGGATGCAAAACCTCTCGACCATTAATTACCCCTTTCTTTTCAACCTCTGATGTAACGTTTAATCCAATTTGCACCCTCTTAGTAATTCCATAAATTTTTACTGACCAGCCTGTTGTGTGGAACTTGTCCACACTTTGCAAAATGCATTGTAGACCATGTCAAATGAAAATTAAAATAAAAACTGCAAGTGGAAATCTGGAACAAAAAGAGAAAATGCTGGAAGCACTCAGCAGATTAGGCAGCATCTGTGGGAAGAGACACCGTTAACCTTTCAGAGGGTCGGTCTGAAATGTTAACTCTGCTTCTCTTTCCACAGCTGCTGCTTGACCTGCTAGATCACATCAAATAGGCCTTTTTACCTCCTCAAAAAAATTGTGTTCAGGTTAGTCCCTTGACAAATTCATGCCGATTATCCTTAATAATCTGTGTCTTCCTAAAAGAAGTTTTAAAATATCCCTTCAAATTGATTTAATTAATCTTTTCACCAAATGAATTCACATTTGATATCACCCTCAACAATAATATTTTCCTGGAGATTTAATTGATCAATTTATTTACATATTTATCCAGTTTCTTTCCCAACCTTTCCTTTGTCTCATTTGAGCAAAACGTTCTCAACTGAACTAAGAATCGGCTTGGCGCTTGGCTTTATACATGCAAATCCATTTTACCATAATAATCTTTTTTAATTGTGGATTTTCATCCAAGAACTTAATGCATTTGCTGCCAATGTGTTAATAAACAAAGAAGATATTCCTTCTATGATTGGATAGTTGGAGTAAAATGCTTTACCTCGTGCAATTTGCATGTTTTGCAGCCTGAAGAAATGTAGAGCAACAGTTCTGCTGTTTGCGATGCTTAGGATGTACCATCCTGTCTGGGATCGATATTTCAGGAGCAAAGAGTGTAAATCAGTTTTGTTATGAATAAATGCATTCCCGTTATATTTCCTGGTTTAAACCTTAGCAAATCAAATGAGCAAGATCAAAAAGCCATCCGTGGAACTCAAGCTGCTTCAACTACATGGGGTTAGTTTCTTCAGAACAGTATTTTTTAGGAAACTCACAAGGCCAGGCAGTATCTGGAGGGAATGGACAGGCAACGTTTCGAGTCATAACTCTTCTTCAGGTGGAGTGGGTTGTGTGTTCGGGGGGTGATTAACTCGCAATTCAAGTGAATGCAGGTTGAAGGAAAATAGATCACTGGAAGATGGGCATTATAAGCAGACAAGTTGTGCAGACGAACACCAGGAGATAGTTCAAGACAGCATAGTTCTTAGAGGTTCTGGAATTGTTTTGTGGTTGCAGACATTGTCTTCCCCCTGCCAGTTTCAAGGACATCACTGAGAGACTGCAGAAAATTTGGGAGAGGAAATTTGGTCGGTGCCAAAAGTAAAACATTTAATGAAATCTTGCAAGCAGAATTTAAGGAGTTGGGAAAGAGATTAAGAAGCAGAACAAGAGTTGTAATTTAGACACATAATTTAGACACAAAATGTTGAAGTAACTCAGCGGGACAGGCAGCATCTTTGCAGAGAAAGAATTGGTGACGTCATCCATTTCTTCTCTCCAGAGATACTGCCTGTCCCGCTGAGTTATTCCAGCATTTTGTGTCTATTTTCAATTTAAACCAGCATCTGCAGTTCTTTCCTAAAAGAAGAGTTGTAATTTGGTCTTTTGGAGGGTAGTGGAGGGTAGTGCCGATGACAGTGTGGCCAGGGTGAATGAGCAAGAGGAAAGGTTTTTGATTTTTTAGGACTTTGTGGCAAATTCTGGGGAATGTGAAAACCAGGTAGATCAAAGTGGTTGCACCTCAACACGACACGTCCTGCGAGTGCTGTTCAGGCAGATTTTATGCATTTGACATGGTTCAGAAGGTAGAAGAATGGATCTGAAAATATAAGTAAGGAATTAGATGAGTGAGTTTGGAAGGCAGAGCAAATAAAGCATGTAAAATCAACAAGGGAGAGTCTGGCTACACTTTGCAGTATCTGTAAAAGTGAGGAGTTTGGTGCAAGCAGAATAGTTGAGTGCACTGATTGAAATGTGAAAATATAACATTGCAAGTGCGATGGAAACTTGATTTAAAGAAGGGTGGAAATAACAAGCTACTTTGGTTAGGGAGTTTTCAAATGCAAAGGAAGGGAAAAGCATTCTATCTAAGGGAAAGGCAACATGTGTTCAAGAAACTATCACAGCCCAGAGAAGGGATAGTATGTTAGAAAGATCATCAAATGAGACTTTATGAATCAAAATTTTTAAAAAAAAACAGCAAATGGGCAGTCGCACTGTTTGGATTGTATTTTAGATCTCCAAATGATCAAGGGAAATTGGTCGGCAATATTGCAGGCAAATGTATAAAGTCTGAAGAAGAGTCCCGACCCATATCTCACCTGTGCACATCTTCCAGAGATGCTGCCTGACCCGCTGTGTTACCCCAGCACTCTGTCTGTTTTTGCATACGTGTCGAAGTGTGCAATGGGCATACAATGCTAATAATTGAGACGGAGGAGCGAGGTGTGGAATTTAATTGCACAAGTAGTAATTACGATACAGTAATTATAAAAAGCGCATCAGGCAAAGAATTTCAATCAAGACATTCTTTCTTTGCCTTTATCTATAAAGCCCAGAAGATGAAGTGGTAAAATTCTGCTTTGAGACGTATGGAATGAGGTTGGACAGATGGGAGAGCATTTCAGTGTTACTGATAATAATTCAGTTTGATTTAGCATAGTTATTTGAAAGGACAAAGATAAAATAGGTGCACAGATTTTAAATTGGAGCATTGCCAATTTTGCTAGGCTGATTTAATAAAAGTGGAGTAAAGCTAGTTACTTGTTTCTAAAGAATCCTGGAGCAAAATGTTTGTGGTAAAGGAGAAGGCCAGTACCACTGAATCAAAGGTTCCTTGGAATACAAGATCATTGGGGTAGTGGGGTTGGATAAGGAACAAAGGGGAAGGTTTGTGACACCATCTTAGAGAACTTACTGCTACAGAAAGCTTGTACAGAGGGATCTTGGGGTACATCCAGCGATACACCGCTGTAGTGGACGGTAAAATACTTTCTACAGCGCATCTGTAGATGTTGGTGAGAGTTGTTGGGGACATACAGGACTTCCTATGCCTTCTAAGGACATGGAGGCATTGGTGTGCTCTCTTGGCCATTGCTTTGACATGGCTAGCCCACGGGACAAGTTGCAGGTAATATTTACTCCTAGGAACTTGAAGCTTTCAACCATCTTCACTTCAGCGCCAAAGTATATCAGGATATGTGTAACACTTTGCTTCCTGAAGCCCGCTGTGGTGCTGATCTGGAGTCCATTGACCTTGGAAGGGGGTAACAGTGCAGGATATGACATCAATGAAAATGATCCACACTAACTTTTAATGACATTCTAAATTTGTTGCCTTTGAAGTAAAAAATCTGCCATTCTGCTCACCCACGCTGTGAAACTTTAAGATCAAGGTCTTATTTTTCCCTGCTTCTGCCAGTGCTTTTCAGTTAGCAGAATAAGGAGTATACTTACCTCGAACTGTTTAACATCTGTTTGATGTTTCTTCCAGTTGGCAGCTTACTTAAGAAATCGTGTAACTCCATCTAACTCATACGGACTAAAGGGTCACATTGTGAATTGATGATCTGACTCTTTTGATTGCCCAAATCCTTTCATGATCTTTCATCAAGGCAAAAGAAAAGAATGTGATGGAATCATTTCTATCTGCCTGGATATGTGTAGCTCCAGCACTTAAAGCTCGACTCAATCCAAGAGCTCCCGTTCCCCCATCTAAAGTTCCTAAGTTCGTCGCCAACCTGACTTTAAAATGTATTGCTGTTCCTACATTGCTGCTGGGCCCAAATCTGAACCTCCTTACCTGACTACTGAGGGGATTTATTACAAATTCAAAGGAGTGACTCACCGCCAGTTTCTCAAGTACAGTTGGGGGACAAAAAGTATTCTGTCGTATCTAGGGATTCCCGCATTCGGTGAACAAATACAATAAATACCCTAGATTTCTGCAGGATTATTATGATTTGATCTTTGCAGCTGCGATGCGGGATGAAAACTTAAAAAAAATTCCATTGCATGCTTTAACATTTTCTCTTTCTAGCCTTACGGGAGCCTCTTGTGTAATGTGATATGTTCCTTTGACTTGCAGTGGAGAATACGTTCCATGCAAGTTCAGGGTGATTATTTAAGATATCTGTAGTAATGAAACTTTAGCTTTTAGCAGGGTATTTTTCAGAAGTTTGAAAGGTGCGTGAAAATTAGGAATGTAGCTGCTTTGATTGCCAGAGCTCTCAAGTTAATTGTGAAAGCAGAATCTAGTCGCTTTATAAATGGATGCATTTTGGGGGTGATGGGGTGAGATCTTGGCATGGGAACAAAGCAGATAACACAGAGCTATCATGCACATGACGTTCTTCACTATAAAATTCTGAGTAAAGAATTGTCCAATTTTTCCCTTTATACACTTTGGTGAAGTATTGAAAGAGCAAGGGGTATACATTTTAAATTTTATTGAGTTAAGATTAAGAGAAGTTGTGCATGATTTTCATACTTTAGTGGCTGTGGACAACATTTTACAGAAATATATAACAGTGGATAGAAGAAAAGGATTCAAAAGACAATTTGCATTTAATTCAAGAGATCGGCAGACATGAGGGGACAAATAGAATTGATTCTTTAGGTACAATGATATTTTCCAGTGCCTCAATTTACTTCCATAATCACACTTTATGATCACTACACCAGTTGCTCCTCAGGTTATCAGGTAGAGCATATCCAGTGACAATGAATTTTCCAAGTCGCATAGTCATTCTGTATGCAATCTCAAAAACAGATGCAGTACTATTTCCATATAGTTTCTGGCCTAGAATACAAAGTCAGAATCCCACTGTGTTGCTAGTTCCAATGAGTTGTGCTGGAGCCCGGTGTGTCATTTGATAGTTAGTTTGAACGTAAGCCAGTGCACGAGTTACTGAATAGCGATCAAGGCCGAGATTCCTGGAGGAGAAGGATTCCATATTAAGTTACCATTCTGTAGAGTCATAAAGTGTGGAAACGGGTCCTTCGGCCCAACTTGCCAACACCGACTAACAAGTCTCATCTGCACTAGTCCCACTGGCCTGCTTTTGGTCCAAATCCCTCTAAACCTGTCTTTTCCATGTACCTGTGTAACTGCTTGTTAAACATTGTGATAATCCCTGTTTCAACTACCTCCTCTGGCAGCTTGTTCCATACACCCACCACCCTTTGTGTGAAAAAGTTGCCCCTTAGGTTCCTGTTAAATGTTTTCCCCTTCACCTTAAATCTATATTCTCTGCATCTCGATTCCCCTACTCTGAGCAATAGACTTTGTGCATCTACCAGATCTATTCCTCTCATAATTGTATGCACCTGTATAAGATCACCCCTCATCCTCCTGCACTCCAAGGAAGAAGAGTCCTAGCCTGCTCAACCTCTCCCTAGAGCTCACACCCTCGAGTCCTGGTAATATCCTTGTAAATCTTCCCTGCACCCTTTCCAACTTGACAGCATCCTTCCTATAAATTGAGATGAATATTCTAAGGTGGGATAAATGGGACCCTGGACATAGAAGATTAAAAAAAAACGAGAGCTGCTGTTCCAACTTGGTCAACTGCTGCAATGATGCTAGAATCTCCTCGTAGTAAGTCATTGTAGTAAGATAGCTTGTCAATACATTGATCATGTCAGCATTGATTTGGACAGCCTTCTCTTACAGAATGCATCTCGGGGGGGGGGGGGGGAGAAGAAATTAATAAGAGAGAGAAATAAAAACAAAATGCTGGAACTACTTTGCAGGCCATACAGCCTCTCTAGAAAGTGAAACAGAATTTAACTTTCAGATCTATGCAAGGTCATTAACCTGAAGCATTAACTGTTTTTACGTCTACAAATGCTACCTGGTCTGCTGATTTTTTTTTTCCAGCATTTTGGTTTTTTTTCTGACTTCCTGTATCTGCAATTAGAATATAGACCAAAGAAAAGCCCAGCACAGGAGCAGGTCTGCTCCACCATGCCTGCACTGACCATGATGTCAGTATAACTCATCTCAACTATCTGCACATGGTCCGTATCCCTCCAATTCCCCGCCTGTTCATGTGCCAATCTAAATGTCTCTTACCCACAGCTATTGTATCTGTCTGCCACCTCCACTAGCAGTTCCAGGCACATACCACTGACCTGCCTAGCACATTTCCTTTAAACTTTCCCCCCTCACTTTAAACCTATTTACTTTAGTATTTGCCATTTCCAGTCTGAGGACAAAGATTCTGACTATCTACCCTATCTATGTCTGTCATTTTACATACTTCTGACAACCCTTAGCCACTGACGCTTCAGAGAAAATACTCCATGCTTGTACTAACTCTCCATATAACTAATACACTCCAATCCAGGCAACATCTTGGTGAATATCTTCTCCACCCTTTCCAAAGACCCCACATCCTGCCTATAGTGTGAAAAGCAGAAGTGCACAAAATACCCAGTGGCCGACCAAGCGTTTTCTATAGCTGCCTGCCACCTTTCATACCCAATGTGTTGTCCGATGAAGGCAAGCATGCCATATGCCTTCTTTACCAGCCTGTGTACTTGCATTCCACTCTCCGGGAACATCTCTCCACATCAATGCATGAGAGGATCCTGCCATTTACTGTGTACTTTCCTCCTGTATTTGACTCCTGTTTTTGCACTTATATTACCTGCTCATTACCTAGTATTACTGATTATTATTAATTTACTGTATTATTGATTATTGTATGTATTTGTGTGTGTTTTGCATTAATGGGCCTGGAAAGCTGCAGCAAGGAAGAATTTAATTTTACTGTTGCCGATGCATATGACAATAAACGCTCTTGACTTGAGCCAAAATGCATAACCTCACACCTGCCATTTATCTGCCGATATTTCCAACTTATCTGGCCTGTTGTATCCTTTGATAACCTTCCCTATGATCCACCAATCTTCCAATTTTTGTGTGCTCTGTAAATTTACAAAATGGACTACTTATGTTTTGACCGAAGATAGACACAAAATACTGCAGTAATACTGCGGGACAGGCAACATCTCTGGAGATAAGGAATGGGTGACGTTTTGGGTTGTGACCCTTCTTCAGACAGGTCTTCCTTGACCTGTAACGTCACCTATTCCCTCTCACGAGCGATGCGGCCTGTCCCACTGAGTTACTCCCAGCATTTTGTCTCTATCTTCGGAGTAAACCAGCATCTGCAGTTCATTCCTACACATACTTATGTTTTGATCCAACTTATTTATTATAAACAACAGGTCCAAATTCTGATCTTTGCAAACACTACTAGTCAGAGACTTCCAGCCAGAAAAAACACCCTTCCATTACTACCTTCTATCGTTTATGCCTAAGCTCATTTTATTTGTCTTGTCATCCATATCCTTATGAAAGCTGATGTGATGCACCCATTAAGAGCCTCGCCCACTGCCATGGCTCCACGCAGACAATCCCTCCTTTTCCCTTGAGTGGACCTATCCCTATTCCTGCCTGCCCTCTTGCTCCTCACATGCAGGTCTTGGCCAGATAACAACGGAGTTCTAGCCCTGAGATACATTTGTAACTAGAACAGTCCACGAGTCTGAATTGCAGCCTGTGGCAGCGTATTTGAGTCAACATATAGGACAACCATCGGCAACATGTCGTTACACCAGGGTGTTTAACTCAACCATTCAAATATTGCCGCTAACTGAGTTCCCACACGACAGGAGATGCTTGCAGCCCCACAGCAGCCAGCAAATCCATCCCACCAGTCCCCCAAATAATGATTCATTTGTACATTCTGTGCACGTCAGGCGCTCATTACCTGGGGAGGGCAGGTACGTGTAAAGTGGCTTGGGATTCTCATTAATCCTACTCGACAAGGTCATTTTGTAGCCCATTATAACCTTCTGCCTTCCTTGTTTAAACTCTTTCCTACTTCATTTATATTCAGTGGGGGCCTTGTTTAATTTTTGCATTTGGAAAAAGGATTCTGTTTTTCTATATAAAAAAGGAAACAAATCTTGGAGTAAGTCTCCTGCTCTGACTTTCTTTTAATGGGCTGCGTATAATCACAGTGTAGCAACCTCGACTACCGTGAACTGCTAATAATAGTCTGCTATGAACAAGCATGTAAGAACTTGCCTGACACATCCTTCCCTTAAACTGGAGCTGCAAGGTCAAATACAACACAATGTAGTTAAAGCTGACTTGGATGCCATGCCAGGTGCCATGGCTGATATACCCACGATTCTCAGGAACTGAGTCTTGTTATTCATTTTCAACCAGAGACACGAGAATCTGGAGCAAATGGCAAACTGCTGGAGAAGCACGGTGGGTTGAGCAGCAAACGTGGAGTCAACAGTATGGTTGACGTTTCCGGTTGAGGCCCTACATCAGGACTGAGAGTATAGATGGGAGATAACCAATTTAAGAGGTCTAAGAGATCCAGATGCAGGGTCTACACCTAAAGTGTCTATAGTTGCTGCTTGACGTACTGAATACCAACAGCTGTTCATCATTTTTGGCTAGATATCCAAGTTGGTTTGTGTAAAATATCTCACGGAAAAATGGCTTCACGACTTATGATGGTTAATTGATTAAATTAGTGTTTGCTGTGAGCAATCTGCTTGAAGCGTTTCTTAACCCTGCAGCTTGTCATCGCTCCAACTGTGTAAAAAAATTTAACTTTACTGTTTCCTCAGTAAAATTAAATATAAATAGTTTGGTTACACAAACACAAAATTTGGCCAGACACACAGTGCTGGAGCAACTCAGTGGGTCAGGCAGCATCTCTGAAGAACATGGATAGGTGATATCTCACCTTTCTTTTCGTTGTAAACTAATAATACTATGGATACAATAAACTAAACTAAACAGGGGCAGCACAGTGGCGCAGCAGTAGAGTTGCTGCCTCACAGCGCCAGAGTCCCGGGTTCGATCCTGACTATGGGTGCTTTCTGTAAGTAGTTTGTACGTTTTCCCTATGACCCGTGTGGGTTTTCTTCTGGTGCTCCGGTTTCCTCCCACTCTCCAAAGACGTACAGGTTTGTAGGTTAATTGGATTGAGCAAAATTGTTAATTGACCTTGGTGAGTAGGAAAGTGCTAGTGTACACGGACTCGGTGGATCGAAGAGCCTGTTCCTGACTATACTCAAGTCTAAAATTCTTGACCCGAATCGTCACCTATCCATCTTCTCTAGAGATACTGCCTGTCATTCTGCGTTGCTCCAGCACTGTGTGTCCCTTTGTGTAAACCAGCATCTGCAGTTCCTAGTTTCTACAAAGCTCAACCATTCCTGTGTTTTTGCCCAGCAGGCCACCATCCAGCAATGAACCAGCAACATATGATGTCGCCTTCCAGCTTTCCAATGCACAGATCGATGTCCCAACACCACAACCCTGCAGACGATATCCAGGATGACTTCGACTGGGATTCCATTGTCTAATTTGTCTTCATAAGGACAAGCCTGTCAATGTGACTCGGATGTTCTTTTAGCTTCTTGCTTATTTGTGTCGGCCATTGCTGGCCACAATCGCTGGACTGCTGTCTGGACACGCCCCCACCACCACTCTGCAAGAGAGCTGAACTTTTTTTTGAGAGGGGGTGGGGGGTGGGTGGGAAACATGCCCTCTGCTTGCAGTCACTATCGAAACGTGGAGATAGCTGCTGGCCCTCCTGAGTGGAGCAGCGACATCAAGCAATGAAGCTTTTTCTAACTCTGAACAGTTTTTTTTTTTTTAAATCAAAGGGATGTGTTAAAGGTTAATGTCTGAGCATTGTTCATCTGAATGATGTGGCTCGGATGTGATCTAAGGTTGTGTAAGGATGGTACATTCAGTGCAGTTTCTCTCCTTTGTGGGGTTTTTATTGGGGGGGGGAAACACTCCAATAGGAGGAAACACACATGGATAGGGGATCAGAAAGCTGGCTTCTAGATGGTCTCTTCGAGGGGAAGTCAGGGTTATTGTCAGTAGCTGGGAGGGGAATATTTTACAAAATGAGTTTCTTTTCAGAGAATTTTGTCTAAATACGGTGCTGCAGAGAAACCTCTCGATTTTTGTTGAAAATCCAGTTGCTGTAAACCAGGATTAGTATTGAAGACAATACTAGGGTGACTGGGGAAAGTGTTCTAACGCTTCAAAGATTGCATTGCTTTGGCATGCATTATCTTTGAGTCCCCAGCTTTTGTGCACACAACACCAGCTTCCAAGTCTGAACTATTGGGATTCTCCCCACAGATCCCACCCAGCCGCTCGTCACCACATCTCAAAAGGGTAGCACTAAATTCGGGTTTGCAGGTGCCACGTACCGAGTGTCGATGTGGTTTAAATCAGTATCCCAGTGATTAAATGTAGTAGTGTGATGGCTCTCTCTTTGATGGTGACTTTATCCAGCAGAGTATCCTGAGATGAATGTTTAGCCTCCTCCGGTGAGTTCGTAATCTTCAAGTCACAGTCATACAAACATGTGCAAGAGTGAAGCATAGACTATAGGGTGCATGCATGGCGAGAACTTGTGAACTGCTAACCATCCCTTTTCCTTTACCAAAACGTTACATGGTCACAGTAGGAGCGAAACTGGTTGCTGCCTCCCTCCTTCCCCTGCTGGCCAAGGGGGAAAGGGCTACAGCCCACCGTATCCCTTGGAGAGGTGATGCAGGGGAAGTATGTTAACCAATATTGCATTTGTCAGTTTTGCATGTTTAGTGGTGGATAGATGACAATTTCAATATTGGAATCCCATTCTGCTTTTAATACTTGTGTTACACTTTGTTTTCAATGAATTGGAGCTTTTTATATATGCACTTTCTGGAACTGTGCCTACTTGATTATTTCCACCTCCCTTTTATAAAGAAGAATCATCACACCAAGTAGTGCGTTCAGACTGCAATACTGATATGTGGATGCACAATCTTTCTTGGTTTACTTTTAAAATTGAGATTCAAGTCAAATCCATGCGAGTATCAACATTGGGGCAGTAGGAACTTTGTTGTAATTTAGTGAATGGGAGCTCCCAAGTACACTTGTTTTTGCTAGTGCATGGTTTTCTTTTGCCCTCCAGCTTCTCTTTCTTTCCCATAGTCTCATTTGCAGTTGAGGGATACTGTTCTCATTATTAAGACAGTGATGAAGTGTGTTTTTATCATGTTATATTTTGTCAGCTTGTTGATCCAGGAATAAACAATGTCAAAATAGACAGGGCTCACTGTTGCCCCAAACATGTCACCAGACACTGCTGGGAAATTATGACTTTCTAATGGCAGAAGTTTACCTACAGCTAAAGCTTGATTTAATAAATCTTTGTGGATGTATTAGATGCAAGACGGAGACTGTATAGTTTGTGAATACCTATAAGGTGCCTTCACTGACTAGAACATTGAACTATATGAGGAACAACGTGAATCTTAATGTCTACCACAGAGCAGGGAATTAACTTGGTTCATTAATTCTACCTTCCATATTCTTTTTTTTTCCTCTTTAGAAGTGTTGTGATTTCTTGGAAGTCATATTGCAAAAAAAAACTGGTTTAAAGCATTTTGCGTTTAAAATAATTCTGAATTTTGAATGAGGACATTTTTGCAGCCATAATGTAAGATGGAAGATTGGGATTGATGACAGCCGGTTTTTAAGATGAATTTTCCCCACAGTAAGTTAGTACTTCTGATTTGTGCTTAGTTGAAATATCTGCAATCCTTAATTTAAAATAATTTGGATTTTCTGTCTTGCTATTGGTTTACATGAAAAAGTTGTTGGTAGTGCAAGACAATTCCGTTAACAAGTCTTCTGGCTCTTGCTTGAATTTCAACTTCACCATTGCTTGCCTGCTGATTTTTAATCTCCACTCTTTTAATCCTCTCCCAGTCACAGAGTGGTAGGAGTTGGGGTTAACAATGTTTTAGACTTGTAGGTTGGTCAGGTCAAGATTGGTGTCAGTACTATATAATCAGGATTCAGCAGGTTTTTTTTGTTTTTGTTTTTTGCTAAAATGATTTACCTTTTCTCACATGACTACTGAATAAGCTGAAGAAAAAGGGGAAATTAAAATGCTAGAAATATGCAGCATTTCTGTCAGCCTCTGAATGGAAACGTAGGTTAATGTTCCATTTGCCATCCCTCACTAATTTCTTGTTCAATGGCAGATCCCACTTAAGCACTCTTTTAGTTTCACATGGGCCTTCACATTTTCTGTTTTTTTTTTTTTTTTTAATTGGTACTTAATGAGGTAAACCCAAGCAGTTTGAGTATTAACTGGAGATGTGAAATAAAATGTGAAGAAAATAAGGAACATTTCCTTAAGCTCTCAACCAACTGTGCTTGCTTGTTTCTCTTGTGTTGTGTGTCTGACCACTTCAGCTCATAGTTATTTATGAAAGCACAGTTTCACTGCCACAAGAAACTCTAAGCATTTCTAATTGGACTCTGCAGTCAAGATATTGATAATCGCACAATAATAGTTCGTCCCTCAACAACGCTAACACTAGACCTAAAGCACCATACTTTAAACAAATAATGGATACACTACAGGATAGTGATCAGAAGCATAAATCCTTTTTTCCCCCCAATTCTGACCCCCTTCTTTCTCCCCTCC
This sequence comes from Leucoraja erinaceus, assembly GCF_028641065.1. Lineage (NCBI taxonomy): Eukaryota > Metazoa > Chordata > Chondrichthyes > Rajiformes > Rajidae > Leucoraja > Leucoraja erinaceus. The sequence goes on along the minus strand of NC_073406.1, from coordinate 2,602,752 downwards.
CCACCCCAACTGCTGCCCTCACAGACACTGGAGGTGGCGTGGTTTGGAAGCATGGTAGTGGTAGAAATATGCAGTATTAAAACTGGCAATTTATTAAGCACAACTGCAACAAAATAGGCATTAAAATGTGTATTTCAGACCCAGATAGCATTTAGCACTTTAGCTTCAGGGTAAAGTTACTGAGTTTCCAGTAAATGATTAAAACAAAAATTGTCGGGATAACTAAATTGTATAAAGCTTGCTGTGATGTGGCAAGATGTACTGAAGTGGAGAAATCAGCTGGTGCACTTTTTATATTTAAAGTTAATGAAGGTTTTGGGAGGAGGGGAAAAGATTGATATGAATGTTTGCTTTGCAAAGGTCCATTAAACAAATCTCCCATTTTTGCGACTAAATAAGCTAAATTTATATGATATAAAATATATTACATGTATTACATGAATCCTGCATCCAACCCTTTCTCTGCTTGGTTTTGGTGCCTGTATTGTCAAGTTTTAGCTACTTTCTTAATTTTCTCTTAAAGATAATATTATTACAGCACAGAGTTTAGCAGAAGCGTTATCGGTGTACTTCGACAGATAAATTGAGTGGGACTAGAGCTTGATTCGTATCTTCGAGGGCTTAGAGTTTTTATAACAGCTGTCAAACTAAATCTTTTTGCCAAAGATTCTGAGCTATGTCCTGATTTGTAAATAAACCAGATTGGAGCATTTGTGTAACGTTCCGGACTTTATTAATTGCTGTTATGTTTGACAAGCCAAAATTTTGATAAGACGTTTTTTTAAAATAATAGTGCTATCAATCAGCCCAAAATACAATGCATGATAAAAGCAATGATACCACCTGGAGACAAGACGTACGTTGCAGACCATGTTGCAGGAAAATAGGACATCAAACTCAGCCCTTGGAGAGGACGTGTTAGTATGTTATTGAATAACTGAGGCACTTTTAATTATCCAGATCATAATCCTTACACAAGATATCTGACTTTTATATGTAATGTAAATCAGAAAATTGACTCTTTATACGATTTTGCATTTGATTTTGGTTGATAATGTTTGCATGATGTGGCAGGCACGAGCCAGAATTTTAACTTATTTTATTTTGTGTTCAGCTTTTTAAGACATTTCAACCCATTAAATAAGGCCCAAGTTTACAATGTATGTGCTTAAAGTTAGTTGTTCATTCAGAGTATATCGTTTTTGAAAAACATTGCTAATGCTTATGTCTGTGATTTTTGAAGGCATTTTAGAAAATAATGTAGTCCACATTCATCTTGCCTGCACGTGTGAATTAAGGTTCTGGTTTGTGGTAGGTCGATTGCGGGTCTTGGCTGACACTGCTGATTTATATTTGATGGGGTAGTGTTGGAACACAGAACAGTACAACACAGGATCAGGCCTTCAGCCTACGATGTCTGTGCAAGATACTTTTTAACAACTATTTCTCTCATGGCTGAAGCCAAGGTCAGCGAAATTTCCAGGACAGGTTAAAGCCCATTTGGAGTTTAAAAAAAAAAATGTCTCTGTGCTATTTTGAGGGAATGTGTCTGGAACTAAAATTAATTAATGATTTATTTCCCAGCAGATTTTAAACAATTGGTTCCTCCTTACTGTTACTGTTATTGCATTTTACAAATTTTAAATCTCAACTCTCTAAAATGTTCTCTTCTCTTGTGTACGACTTGAAACAATATGTAGCTTATTCCCATTTCACCATGCAGCTTCATCTCTGCACTGCCTTCTACACTCTTGCTCAACTCGTCTCTTCTCTTGCCCCGCTGGTACCATTAGTAATTCACCAGTTTTGTAGTTTCTGGAAAAAGTCGCTTTCATGAAAGAAATTGCAACTCTCTTAAGTAAAATCCTGGAACAGTGGAGTTAATATAGACTTCATAACTCCACTAAAGTACACATTTAACATGGAAAATATATACAACTACGCCGGGCACCTCAGTTCCTTGAATTCAGCAAAATGGAACTGTTTTAAAAAAAATGCCTTTTTATGCCGTCTGGGCAAGTTGTTATCTCAACTAATCCTGTTTGGATTTTAGATGAAATTAGTGAATCAGCCTGCAACAGCCCATCAGAGAGGAATTGATGTGTTCAATGGCTTTTGTATGTTCTTCCCCAGTCTCCATTTACCTCCACATCTCACTCAGGACCAGCAGAGTAAAGCCACTGGGTACCTTAACCCACTAGTGGATATGCTTTGCCCGATTTACGGGAGGCAAGAGCAAATACTCAAGAGACCTTGGGTGGTGCCTGATTTCTAACTGAACGAGTCACATCATTGGCTGGATCCCATTGTTTACAAATGTTGGCATACTTTAAAACCCCAGTTAGTTTATCTTTTTTAAAGGAAATTACATTAAAATGACCAATGTTGTGAATGTTTTTTTAAATATATATATATTTTTTGAAATTTAGCTTTTATGAGAAAGATGCCAGTTTAACCTGAATACTGCTGGATTGTTTAGTACATCCACTATTTTTAAAAAAAACATTTGAAAGTTGTAGAAGTATTCAAGATCTAGTAGTTTAAAAGTCTGTGCAAGAAAGAATTGATCAGCCCTCGATCAGTGTGCTTGAGTTGCGAAGTTAAGGGCTAAGTAACCCCTCTCCACATACAGTATAGATCTCCTTGGAAAATAATCAATTTATTTTGATGTCTGCACTGTTAAGAATTTTATTTCATGCATGTAGTGTTGCATTCTTGATGTTTTTAAAGAGAAAATTGCAAATAATTTCAGACAAAAAATATATTTACGGAATCTTCTAAGTAGCAGGAGGCAGCAGCAGCTCGTCAGAGAAACATTAATGCTGCACTATTCGACAGGCCTGCGATGTAATACAGTATGTAGGATTATAAATATTACTGACTACCTTTAAAAGGTGCATTCTATTTTTAATAAAACATTAATCACTGAAATTGAAACAAATATATAATATGTAAGTTAGCCTATACCCTTTTAAAGAAGTTTAATTGACTCTCGACAAAGATTGCCTTCCCTTAATAAAAGAATGTGTGGAAAATGCTCCACTTTGGTTCAGAGGAGAGCAATGGTGTCAAAGGCAGGAATGTGGGCGTGATAATCTAGAACCAAGATTCTGGGTCCTGACGCTCAGACTCGCTTGTCGTGGTGGCATTAGTGCAGCCATTCCTCGGGCAACAGGTAGTGAGGTCAGAAGGGAGTGAGAGGGGAAAATGTAAATCATTTTGGGTTTGATGTTGGGACGCAGGTGGCGTGGCCAACGGGACCTTCGGGAAAACAAAAGGAGATAATAAAATGATTAACTTAAATGCAGTAACTTTTCTGAGACTGAGTGTTGCTCAAGATCTGTGACTCGGGAGAGCCGATCTGTACGAAAGCCATTAAAAAGCAAAGTCTTGAAAGTAGGAATAGCGAGAGACTCCACGTGTTCACTTTCACAGAAGAATGAAGTCAATTTTAAAGGAAAGTGTTTGTTGCAGTTTGCATTAACAGCTGGCAGAATCACTACATTAGTGGATTTCTGCAGTCAAGGGGCACAGCTTTGATGTGTAGTAAGTGGGTGGGAGCACTATTGTGCAAGGAAGGTGATGGCTGCTGGTAAAGGAATGTTTCCTGTGTGAAATCAAAAATAGATTATTCATTTACAGTACTATGGATAAAAGCAGGGATCCTACTTTTCAGATAGGGCAAACCTTATTCTTCTCCCCTAGTTTGCACTTGAGTTGAAACGTTCTGAAGGTGTTAGTTAGTAAGGTTGGATTTCTCTGTTCCAAAAATCCTGATGAATGCATTTTTTTTAAATGACCTGTTGTATATTTAAATCGGTAAAAAAAAATTGTCCTCTGGCACCTCTACAGTTGAGACGCATCATTCAGAGTTTGGAATGAACTTTGTTCACAGTGTGTGGAACCCAGCAGTGATTGCTGTTGTGACGACAGAGGGCTGTGATCCCTCTGAGGATTTTATTTTTCATTTTTGACTGTTGTAAATGTATTTTTAAACTTTGTAGCTGTCTCGGGCAGCATGGCCAGATTTCTTGCAGTAACCAAATGATTTCCCCCCCTCCAAAAAATCAATTACAATTTGAATTTCCTAATAATTGCACATTAAAGACTTGGACAGAAACCATTTTCTTCATGAGGTTTTCTTGGAACAGGAGTCTGAACCTCTTTGGAGTTGGCTTATCTCCCCTTGAATGCACTGCCATTGTCTTACACGAAAGCTCCCTCTGTGTTTGCAGCAAAGAGGACACGTTGGCAGTTTTGGAATATGGCTACAATACAAGCAGGAGGAATATCGACCTCCAACGTAACAAAAGCAATGTTGGCTTTTGTGGCACATTAAAACAAAATGGAAAAAAAAAGTGTTGTGGTGTTGATGTGCTTAATTGTAAATATATTTGTCTTTGAAATTGTCCTTTTATTTTTTTGGGGTGGGATGGGGGACAAGATAGAGACCAGGGTTTTATTCTATGAAAGGAATACAGAGTATTTTGATATTGTGCATTCCAAGGGTGATGTGTACATATCTATGATGTATATAATGATAACATCACTATCAATTTGTGCAGCACTAGCTCCTCTCTGTACTGCTGTTCCACAGTCAGTGTTTCAGTGTTTGTATTTTTTGTTACTGCACGTTTTATTAATCCTAGCTGAAAGAAAAATGCACAACTATCCTTTGTATCAGTTTAATGCTGTAAAATACTACCAAATGTCATTAGTTGTTGCTGCCAGTCGTGATATGCATGGATGGCACTTATAATAAATGCTGTAGCTTCAGTTGTGTGTTAAGGGCTTCTCTTTTAATGAGACGTTGTAATCAAACTTGCAATAGCAGAGACTGTGTGTGTGTGTGTGCGCAGAGCTAACTGTGTGTGTGTGTGTATTTAATACTTTGTGTGTAGCCTTGATTTTTTTTTTTTAAACAAGAATTCCAGATTGACAACTGTACAGACCAACTTGTAGTTAAGAAAATGACTAGAGGGAATAACTCAGCAGGTCAGGCAGCATTTCTGGAGAATATGGTTGTGACGTTTTGGGTTGGGATCCATCAGAAGGAGGGTGAGAGGAAGGGGTACAGCCCAAAACATCGCCTATCCATTTTCTCCAGAGATGCTGCCTGATCTGCTGAGTAACTCCAGCAATATGTGTATTTTGCAAACCAACATCTGCAGTTCCTTGGGTCTAGTTTGTATTTAAATGTGGCTTTCACAATAAAAGAATATCTAGGGACCCTACTTGTAGGGTCAATGTTGTACAGAAAACTTAATGCAAGGGAAATATTTTCTGGAAGGTTTTGAAGAAGTGTAGAGGGATGAAGTGTTATTAAGAGGGTAGGAAAGCTACAAGGCTGTGAACCACTGGTCTATTCATGGCAGGAGAATGCAGAGGACAAAGTTGAACAAAGTACACACAAGAGTACATAGCTGGTGATTTCCAATAGAAAGGGCAAGTATAAGAAAGTACATGAAAAACAACAATGATGACATCGAAGAAAAGATCTTTAGCCAGCCAAAGGAAGCATTGGTGAGTCGGACCATAGTGAGTATGTACCTTTTCATCACTCTAGTTTCCTTCTCTCCTAACTCCCCTTTTCTTCAGGGATGCTGCCTGACCTGCTGAGTTACTGCAGCATTTCGTGCCTATCTCCGGAAGCATTAGTGAGATGGATGAAGTTGGGGTCTGCAGGGATTCCTTGTATGAAAATATAACTTACATTTTGCTATGGTGTTCAGTGGGACAGAGTGCCGTGTTGTCTGTAATAGACTAGTCCCAATGAATGTTTGTAGGGCTTCATAACTATCCAGCTAGAATAAGTTGCCATGTGTGTGTATGAATGACGTACTGCTGCAAAGGCTGTGTGTGCATGTGTGCAGGAGTCACTAACACCAAGGTTTGTGCACATTGGCCACACAAACTCCAGACAGCCCACTAATGCATGTTCCTGTTATGTGCATTTGCATGTGGGTTCTCACGACTGAAGTTACATTGAACAGAGTGGCGGATGATCAAAGCTCGGGCTGCGGACAAAATGAAGTCGTAAAGACAAAGTCAAGGATTGAAAAGGGGATATGGATCGGAATAAGTGCCTACTCTGATTTCTGGACATTTTACATGGAAAAACTCCAAGGGACAATATGGAATTGTGGTCTCTTGCATTTCACAGCTGTCTAGTGTCTCATCCAAATAGCCTTCCATAAGACATTTGCAGAGGATGTTAACAGATTATCTGCGGGAAGCATGACCCAAATCCCAATCTATATTCCTAGAAGTTCTTCGCCACACAGAGTTGTTGGTTAATAGGCACAATAGCTCTGGCATATTTTTTTCCTCATAGGAAGGGTCAACTTGGACCCTTGAGTCCAAACGTTACGTCAGCTCAGAGTAAGATATTATCATTTGTGTATGGAAAGGAAAATAAAATTCATTTTTGATTGTCAGTTGCAGAAGTGTGTAGAAGTTACCGTCTCTCCTGTGTTTGCGGTTCCATTCAGCTCCGAGCCTTGTCATCTCTGAGAGATGTGCAAATTTGATTTTGGATTGTGCAACATGACATATATTTCTGTTCATCTGCTTTAGTTGTACATCTGTGGGCCAGGTAGTGGATGTGTGACAAAATCAGGTGGACAAACTGTTAAATAAACTAAACTACAGCAGATGGACAAATAACAGAATGGTGAGTGACTGGAATGTTCTACTGGGGCTGGTGCAGGCGGACACGAAAGTAGTTTTTCACACAGAGAGCGGTGAATCTCTGGAACTCTGCCACAGAGGGTAGTTGAGGCCAGTTCATTGGCTATATTTAAGAGGGAGTTAGATGTGGCCCTTCTGGCTAAGGGGGATCAGGGGGTATGGAGAGAAGGCAGGTACGGGATACTGAGTTGGATGATCAGCCATGATCATATTGAATGGCGGTGCAGGCTCGAAGGGCCGAATGGCCTCCTGCACCTAATTTCTATGTTTCTAGTGTTTGAGGCTCTTAGATGGGCGCGTGGTTATAGAGGGATAATGATCATGTCCAGGCAGAAGAGATTAGTTTAACTAAATTATCTTCCATGTACGTAAAGGTCAGGATCGCCAAACCTGACAACTGGTACCAGTCAAATGCCGCAGTGTTCATGGATTGAAGAAGTGAGCAAAATGACCGCGTCTGACCAATCTGTTCTAACACTTCGATCTCCTTATATCGTGTGGGCCAAACAACATCCGAGCTCAGCAAACCAACGCATGCGAGGATGCACCACGTCAATCCTCCCACATCTGGCCATGAATGATGACCAGTCCAATATCTAATGGAGGAGATGTCTCCAAGAGTATTGGATTGATGAGGCTGAAACATTTACAATTATTCTCAGCTGAAAGTGCAGCATTGGTCCATTTCTGGAACTCCTAGCATCCATCCAGCCAACGGAGACAAAAGCACAAGTGGTCACAAGTGGAAGGCAACCTCATCTCCATTACACAGCTACATCTCTTCAGATAAAAGCTGTCCAGGGTCTGAGCTCCCCAGAGGAGCATGGGTGAAGCTCAACAGACTTGGTCCTGGAGTTGGGCGTTTCAATGCCAGCGTGTGGAGATGGGGGCTCCCTCCGCCAGAGCCCAGCCTGTGAATGCGGAGCAGAACAACAGACAGCCAACCATGTCATCTCTGGGTGTCCGCTCTACCACCCACCAAATGGAGCTCAGGGCCTGGCAGACATTGGCGCCAACAGAGACAACAACCTGGCTGCTCAACTCCCGGCTTGAGATCTAACTATTCCTTTGGTTTATGTTTCATTCGCAAGAAGATGGAGGTCTCCGCCATCACAGAAGCCTGCCCTCGTCAATTTGATTCATTCCAAATGGTTAAATTGATGATAACATTGGATAAAGCAAGAGGTGTGGTACCAGGCAACATTCTAATTGTGGTAGAAACAGGGAACCGCACACTGCAGAACTGGCTGGGCATGGAGCCAAGCTGCTCCTGCACCATTATAACACTGACATATGCACAGCAATTATGGGAGATTGCCCAGGTTGGATCTATTCACAAACAGCAGGACAAATCCAATCTGACAAATTATGTTTTTATTCCTTTATCTGTACACTGGGCGGCTTGGATGTAATCATGTATAGTTGCTTCTGACTGGATAGCACGCAACGAATAACTTTTCACTAAACCCCCATACTAGTGACAACAATAAACTACTCAATATCTTCAATTATCAGTGAAGTGATGAAAGCGATCAGCGATGGATGGCTGTCTTGTTCTGCTCCGACAACTCATTCACTAGTGGGTTTTGCCAGGAACATTTGACTCGAGCCCAAGTGAGAGTCTAGGACCAGAGGGCACAGCCTCAGAGTAAAGGACATACCTTTAGAAAGGGGATGAGGAGGAATTTCTATATTCAGAGCACGGTGAATCTGTGGATTTCATTGCCACAGAAGGCTGTGGAGGCCAAGTCAGTGGACATTTTTGTGGTGGAGAATGACAGGTTCTTGATTAGTATGGGTGTCAAGGGTTGTGGTGAGAAGGCAGGAGAATGGGGTTGAGAGGGAGAGATAGATCAGCCATGATTGAATGGTGGAGTAGACTTGATGGGCCGAATGGCCTAATTCTGCTGCCACAACTTTATGAAGACCTCATCACAGCCTTGGATTCCAGAGATAAGATGAGAGTGTCTGCCCTTGAAGCCAAGGCAGCTGAACATGGCATCAATGAGCTCAATCAAGTCAATGGTCTTCCAACTGAAAACATTTAGTTGGATTCATGCCTCGCGCTAAGCAAAACAGTTACGATGCGATAGAACTTTATTTATCCCACGAGGGTAACTGATCTGCCAACTGTCATTAAAGAAACGCAAAATAAATGAAACATGAAATTAAAGTCAGAGGTCAATTGCGCCGGCTCCAGGATTCAAGAGCTGGAGTTCTTCACGGTCCAAGTCCAGCCACCTGCAGCTGCTTCATCAATCACCCTCCTTCCTTCACAAGATCTCAAGCAGACATCTCAGTCTGTGCTCGAAGTCAGGATACCCCAAGTAAGACAGGACTTTCTCAACAATTCCCTGTTCGGTGTCAAACCCGTTTTGTGTGCATTGACGTTGGTCAAATGCAGTTACTTTCACGTTTAGATTTTCAAGAAATCGCACCAACTTCTCAAATATCCTCCATCCATGTGCAACGTAAGTATCTGGAGTTTTCTTTCCCCCATTATTTGCCAAGTTGCTCACTGTCGGTTTCTGTTTAGTTTTATTTATGTTTAGTTTAGTTTAGAGATACAGCGCGGAAACAGGCCCTTCGGCCCATCTAGTCTCCGTCGACCAGCGCTCCCCGCACACGAGGGACAATTTAATGGTTTTAATACAAACCTGCACGTCTTTGGAGGGAGGAATCCGAAGAGTTCCTCGTGTTCCTCGCAGGACAAGGGGAGAACTTGCAAACTCCGTACAGACAGCGCCCGTAAGTCAGGATCGAACCCGGGTCTCTGACTTTGTGAGGCAGCAACTCCACCGCCCATCAGTTTTCGAACTGCAGTTGTAGAAAGCTAATTCATTTTATTTTCATTCTATCGAACATTTCCCATTATTTTCACATGGAAATGTAACGCCTAATTTTCCAAGCAAATTGACTTTAAAAAAATCCGTGGAAACTCGGGGATAAAAACCGGAATGAAGATCTGCCTTTGGCGGTGAGATATTTTGCGAGTGTAGGAAGGAACTGCAGATGCCGGTTTAAACTGAAGACAGGCACAAAATGCTGGAGTAACTCAGCGGGACAGGCAGCGTCTCTGGAGGGAAGAAATGGATGGCGTTTCGGGTCGAGACCCTTCTTCAGACTGGTTAGGGATGAGGGAAAGGAGAGATAGAGACGATGATGTAGACAGATAAAGAACAATGAATGAAAGATATGCAAACAAGTAACGATGATAAATGAGTCAGGCTGTTTGTTGGTTTGTTGAGAAGCTGGTGCAACTTGGGTGGGGGAGGGATGGAGAGAGAGGGACCCGAAGTGAGAGAAATCAATAATACCACTGCTCCCCAAGCGAAATATGAGATGCTGTTCCTCATATTTAGTGTGGCTATTCTTTGCCACCTTGTGGTGCAGGTGATATTGCAATCAAGGGGTCACCTGCCCTCGTACATCTGAACAGGGCTGGCACTATTACAATGAGCATCTGCAGGTAATTCTAATGAGTGTCGATCTTCACAGCTCGATGTAGGCAGTGCAGATCACACCATGTAGTTGGGCCATTATTTCCACTCTGTTATGTTGTATTAAATAACTCGGGAACAAGGGAATGCAAAACTATGGATCTTCTGCCGTGATGGGAGATAAACAAGGTAACATGGAGAGATGTAGAGGATGCATATGTATCTTGTGGACAGAGGTGAGCAGGTGGTAATGTTGGGCAAGGTAAATAACAAGTATTCAGAGTGGGGGCAGACTAACTGTGGCAAAGAGAAGAAGCAACACAGCAGTCAGGAGATTGACCCATAAGACTGGATAGACTCGGCTTGTACTCTCTAGAATTTAGGAGATTGAGAGGGGATCTTATAGAAACTTACAAAATTCTTAAGGGGTTGGACAGGCTAGATGCAGGAAGATTGCTCCCCATGTTGGGGAAGTCCAGGACAAGGGGTCACAGCTTAAGGATAAGGGGGAAATCCTTTAAAACCGAGATGAGAATAACTTTTTTCACACAGAGAGTGGTGAATCTCTGGAACTCTCTGCCACAGAGGGTAGTTGAGGCCAGTTCATTGGCTATATTTAAGAGGGAGTTAGATGTGGCCCTTGTGGCTAAGGGGATCAGGGGGTATGGAGAGAAGGCAGGTGCGGGATACTGAGTTGGATGATCAGCCATGATCATATTGAATGGCGGTGCAGGCTCGAAGGGCCGAATGGCCTATTCCTGCACCTAATTTCTATGTTTCTATCATGTGATAGGAGCAGAATTAGGCCTTTCAGCCATCAATTCTACTCCGCAATTCAATCATCTTGTATTTCTTCTATAAAGGACCTTTCCCCGCAAATTTCTGCACGGGGCATCAATACTAAATTATTTTCTGAACTATTTAGACTATTTTCTAAATGGGGAGAGAATCCAGAAATTGCAGGTGGAATGAAACTTGGGAGTACTGGTGCAGGATTCCCAAGAAGTTAATCTGCAAGTTGAACTGGTAGTAAGGAAGTCAAACTCAATGCTAGCATTTATTTCAAGAGGGGTTGTATACAAAACAGGGATGTAATGCTAATACTCTATAAGCCACTGATCAGGCCGCATTTGGAGAACATACCAGAATTTTGGGGATATACCATGTGCTGGCTCTGGAGAAGGGCTCAGGGGAAGTTGATGTCAGGAATGAGTGAGTTAATGTATGATGTGCATTTGATGCCACTGGGCCTGTACTCGCTAGAGTTTAGAAGAATGAGGGGGGACCTTATTGAAACATACCGAATAGTGAAAGGCTTGGATGTGAAGAGGATGTTTCCACTAGTGGGAGAGTCTATAGGTCATAGCCTCAGAATTAAAGTATGTTCCTTTAGGAAGGAGATAAGGAATTTCTTTAGTCCGAGGGTGGCGAATCTGTGGAATTATTTGCCACAGAAGGCTATGGAGGTCAAGTCAATGGATATTTTTAAAGCAGAGATTCTTGATTAGTGCGGGTGTCAGGGGTTATGGGGAGAAGGCAGGAGAATGGGGTTAGGAGGGAGAGATAGATTACTCATAATTGAATGACGGAGTAGATTTGATGGGCCAAATGGCCTAATTCTTTCTGCTCCTATTATCTAGTGCATTGGGGGCCAATGGTAGGCAGTGTTGATGTTGGCATGTTTACTTGTTGTCGGGCAATGCCAGTGGAATACTGATCAGAAGTTCGATCTTTCAGATGCAATATTAAACAGTTCTTCTGTCAGCATGGTAGACCCTAAATATTTCATAGCACTTTGAAGATGTTATGGGAAGTGTCTTGCCGTTCAAGTCAATATCCATCGCCCATATTTTATTCTCATTGCTAACTGTGGAGTATTGCATGTATAAAAATACACTTGTTATTCCAATGTAATTGATTTTTTAAATTAAATGCTTTGGAACATAGCCAAGGCAGAATAAAATCACAGTAGGATTGATGGAAATGGGTGCTTGTTGATAGTGCAGATCTGAAGGGACTGTTTTTGCACTGAATTAATTTGTGGCTCCAGAGGAACAGAAATCTGCTCTTGGTCAGTTTGGGTAGGAAAATTACTTTTCATGTAATACCTTGTTAAGATTTACCATTTTTGGTCCCAGGATCTAAGGTGAAGGTGGATAAAGATGAACGATTTTGCTCAGTGTGTTTTCATCGAGCAATGTTATAATGCAATTGCTTGTGGAGACTGTAGACAATCAGCAAGTTTATAATCCAACAGAAAAATATAAAGTCATTAATTCCTTATTTATGTCCCTCGCTTTAAAATAAAGGCGTGTAATGAGAAACAGATGCCCTGATCACCTCACCACTGCTTATCTACAATGCACTTGTTCCCATCACTGCTCACTGATGCAAGATGAAATGTGGGAAGTACAAGGGTAGTTTTGGTTTCTAAAACCCCTGCTGAACCCCAAATTACTTTGTCTGAAACCTTGACTTTGCAGTTGTTGTTATTTCATTTATTTGATGTGTGTATTTGAGCTTCAGTAAAACATTACAAGGCGGATAGGCGTGGCAAATATTTGTTAGTTTGCAGCTCCACCATTGAATTCAAAGGGAGTTGCACGGATATGCAAAACTATCTTTGATTCATGAGCGTGGAGAGAAAGATTGGTCCTAACATATAACCGTGCAATGTGACCTTTTGCATGAAGCTGTCCATCTACCCTGTCAACCTCCCGATATTTCTCTTCAGTTGAGAAAGGAAAGTAAAGTAGAAATCATATTAGTTCCTCCCCCCAGGTCCTCACTGGAGAACAGCGTCCATTTAGCTTTCCGACTACAAATTCATGTATTTGATGATTCAATGAGTCGTACCCACTGAGTTACTCCAGCAGTTTCTTTTAGAAAGATTAATGGTTGTGCCTGCATGTGTGGCAGGTACTAAGGAAACGTATTTGACTATGAACCAGAATGCTGTGATAGATAACTAGCAACATCAAAGTTGTCCATTTTGCACGCACGCACGCATTGTGTGAATCTGCTCACTGTTCTCCCTCCAGGCAGTAGCAAATTTGACACCAATTAGTCAATGTAAATGTACACTCGTTTCATTTCTTTGATGTGTGTATTTTTATAAGCTCACATCTCCACCAAGGAACTAAAAGGGAGTTGCATGGATATGCACATTTTTTTTAATGGAGACACAGATTGGTCCTGACGTAAGGCACATTTTGGATGAGGCTGTCCCAGCTACCCCAACAACCTCCCTGTATTCCCCTTGAGTTGACAATGGAAGGTAAAGTGGCAATCGTGTTACTTTTCTCTCCCACCTCCTTCCCCTCAGCTCCTCACTGGAGAACAGCTTCCAGAAGGTTGTGACAGATAACTAACATCAATGTGAATGTACACTAATTTTCAACACACTCCCCCCTCTGCCATAAATGGCACCATATTGCTGTTATTTCACAACCTGTATTTCAAAAGCAGTGGCAAATAAAATGGTAAAATACATAAAAATTTAAGATGCATTTATTAGAACATATGGATAATTAAATTCATTTGTAAGAAAATCAAAAATAGTATTTTTTCCACACAACTTATATCCTCGATTTTTAGACAGCAACATTACAGTTATAGAAAATAGGTAATTTTTCATTATACATAATGTACCAAACATGCAAATTCATTGATGCCTGAATAATTTAGTGAGCAAGTTCTATCCTTTTACTAAGTGCATCCCCATCTCCCATAGAACAGGTATAATGCTGCTCATTCCAGCCGTAATTCCTGTTTATCTCTGGGAGAACCAGTTCTAAGGTAGAACACAGGCACAATGACATTTATGGATTCTTGAAGAACAGATACAGCAGAGTCAGACACGACACACAGACACACACACATCCCACTCCCCATCATGTTCCAGGGGCAACAAATTGTACAAAGCCAAACAAATATTCTCGATGCAAAGCTACAGTCCCTCACCTGTGCCTTCAGCTTGAAACTAAAGCAGAATAATGTCCTGAAGGGATCACACAGCTAATTCAGTGCTTTTGAAAGTAGAACAGACATCACTGGCACAAACATCTGGCACAAGTGTTTGACACAACAGTTTTTAAACACAACAGACAGACAACAAGAAACATTCAGCCCAAGATTTACCCATGCAATGAAATGTCGACTGTTGAAATAAAAGACCACTGGGTGTAAATAAACCAAAGCTAATTGTTTAAGTCCCTATTGAGATGGGAGTTAGAAGCATTAGTTCATGCTGTTGAACCAACAGTCCTAATCAGCCAGAGGTTGTTACACCAACCACCATATGGAGGGACCAATGACAAGCTCACACAGGGGCAGCAAGGGTTATTGACCATTGTTGAGGAGCAAGAACGGGCTGAGATTCTGCTTTCAGTCAGTTGTACTGTAAGCAACACAGCATCAAGCCAGTTGTGGACCAGGGAATGAGCAGACTTCCCTGGCCAGAGACCAGAAAGAGGTAGAACCAGTTGGCCAGGGAGCACGTTCATCTCAAAAAGGTTTTTGGTGGCAACCTTGTTCTGGCAAAGGGCTATTACCAATCACTTTATTGCAGAAGCTCTCAAATCTATTACAGAGATCCAGAAGTTTTCGATCAGTTTGCCAGCATCTGTAAGACGTCACCATTTGTCTCCCTGCTGTGTCTGACAGCTTCCTAAACCTGTTCACTAGACGCCTCAACCCCACCTCTCTACCCCTTTACAGCACAAGGTACACCCAGAGCAAATAGACGCGTGTAAAGAAAGGGACAAGGTGCTGGAATAACTCTTCAGTCTGAAGAAGGGCCCTGACTCGACCTGCTGAGTTATTCCAGCACTTTGTGTCTTATTTTGTAAGCCATCGCCTACAGTTCCTCATGTCTATGGCAAGGTTGGCAAAGAGTTGTTTCAAGGATATTCCATTCACAGAGTGATCCACTTCTAAACTCCACACTGGAGGTAGCCAAGGATGTTGAACATTTAAGTATTTTTCCCTCAGTCTCAATCATTTGAATATTTCTTGCCTTGATTTTTAAGACAATTGACTTTCTTCATGACCTCTGATCCAACAAAATAAACATATATTTTAATCTTAAAAGGCACTTCTCTTGGGTTTTCTTAAAACATTTGCAGGGTTTTTACACAAACAGATTGGAACACCTTGGTGGCTCAACACTAACTGGGTTGTTCTGTACAGGAACTGGTTCTGGGGTCAACAGGCCTTGTGTCCCTTTCTGATTCCACAAACAACAGTTCTACCTGCCCCACCCGATGTGTGACAGAGCTCCTGCCCACAGGTTGAAGGAAGGGGGTTGGGAAGCCAACACTGCTCCCACTCCAGGAGAGGCATCGCATACAAAAGACAACAGGTAGACACTTTGTACAGGCAGGTCACGATGGAAGAGAAGCCACAAAGGTCGCTATTTCCCATGCTGCAGGGATGAGGATTTGGAAGAGCTGAGATGGTGTCCCTGTTGCCACAGCTTGGAGGAAGACCTGATATAGATTACACACAGTGCTGATTAATGGTGTTTCTGTATGGCACACCCCATTAGAACACAAACCTCAGAGCCACTAGACATAACACAGAGCAGAGTGGCAACTTCTTCCACTGCCTCCCAAGTCCATGCTAGTAATCCCTGCCCAGCTGCTCAGAACATTCATACACTATAGGTGGAAGATGCATAGTTAATATTCACTGATGCCCACTCCAGGAACTTGTATCTGCAGGGTATAAATACAGTCAGACACTGAGTTTGCTAGGTAGCTGCTCTCCCACAGCAGGGAGTATGAAGGAAGCAGATACTGATTAGTACACTTGGACCATCCAAAGTGGCAATGAAAGCATCTTGTGCAGGTTAGCACCTTCATAATGAAGCACCCACATCATGACAAATTACACAAGCTCCCAGGAACCCAAGAAAGAAATGCTCAATCTATCCCATATCAACTAACGCCACTGTGTTACATTGATCATTTAACAGGTAATATGCTACTGATTTTTGATGATTAGATGCCAGAGGTAAAAGCAGATTTTGGTATGAATAATTTAAAGCACTAAAGCGATTTGATCTGACTTAAGATACCACAAATTATTGATGTTTTACCAGCCCATTTATTTTGCACATGGTGTCATCAAACTTATCCTTAAAATCTTATCCATGACTGCAGTGAGCAGTTAATGGGGGAAACTGAGAAGAGGTGAATTCAGACTGAGGTAATTCCTTGACGAGGCAGGGAGAGAGACAGCAGGAACCTCCCTCCCCCAACGCTTCAGCTTCAGGTGGTCTCTGGGGGCCAGTCTTGGTTCAGATTTGTCACAAGGAAGAGAGGCTTTGTTGGGCAAATTAACACAGTCCATTAAGGACAAAGTCCCTTTCAAAATGTCACCAAGGCCCCGGGAGCTTCACCCGCAGCCTCAGTTCCCGTATTAGACGGAGAACAGAACTTCACTTTCACAATCACGTACCAGGAATAAAGCAACAGGTCAAGATCAGCAAATAATAACATTGGAGACAATGCATTTGGTTAGGCTTGGCTTGAAGAACATCGATCATTGCTTCTCATTGCAGCCATGCTCACATCCCCAAGCCCTCACAAGTGGCTGGTGGTCGAATGACAGGCTAAGGATCGGCTGGGAAGTGAAAGAGGCAGCTCTGTCCATCCACACTGGACATTGTGGTCAGTGGTGTCTCTGGTACATCCCATCCCCATCTCCCACCCTTCCCCTTACCCAACCTACTCTTGAAAACAAACGGCAGTCTGTCACCTGGGCTTTTGCCAAGGTTGGAAGCCAGATCATCAGACCTCCTGCACCCTGCAAGGGGCTCAGGCAGAGAAGGCTGCCTCTACTTGAAGGCCGACTGCAGATCCTTGAAGGCTGCTCTCTTCTGTTTCTTTTCCTCCGCCTGCTTCTTCTTTTCGTCCTGCTCCTCCTTGATTTCCTGCTCGAATCGGTTGGAGTCATTGATTGCCTGAACCTGCAGACGTAACACATTGTTATCGAGCTCAAAGCTCTGACGACAACTCATAATGAACAAAGACCACTGTTTGCACAATCGGACAAGTCTCAAAATAATTGGAGAGAAATAAACTGCACATTTACAGAATTTAAATGTTCAAAGATACAGCAAGGAAACAGGCCATTCGGCATAGCGACCATCGAAGACCTGTTCACACAAGTTCTATGTTATCCCACTTTCTCATCCACTCCCACCACACTAGTGTCAATTTACAGTGTGCCAATTAATCTACAAACCTGAAGGCAGGCACAAAACATTGGAGTAACTCAGCGGGACAGGTAGCAGCATCTCGGCATTGAAGGAATGGGTGACGTTTTGAGTCGAGACGCTTCTTTAAACTGAGAGTCAGGGGAGAGGGTAAGGTGTGAAAACTAGAGATCAAAGGGGACAAAGCTCAGTTCCTTCATACACATTTAATCTACAAACCTGGATGCAGAAGGGAAAACAGACCCACACGGTGACAGGGAGAACTTGCAAACTCCAAACAGACAGCACCTGAGGTCAGGATCAAATCCGGGTCTCTGGCACTGTGAGGCAGCAGCTCTACCCTTAAATTTAATTTACACAGATAGCAATGAAACGGGCTGTTTGCTTCACACACAACTCCTCATGAACCTCAGTGCCTGGGATTACAAATTTACATCTAAAGAAGATTTCTTTATTCCAGCCTCCACAAAAATTGCAACATGTTCTGTGAGAAAGGTTAGATTCTGGGCTAACTCAGGCACTAGACTGGTAGAAAAGTGCTACTGAGGCCTGGACAGATGTAAACAGCCTGGATAGAATGGATCCGATCAGCACAATGGCCTTTCGTTATTCCAGACTTTCAGGCGCTGCGATCTATGCAGACTAGAACAGAACAAAGAAGCCGTGTTTTCTCCTGCTGCTCTAGTTTCCTGCCACAAGTCCAAAGGCGTGCGGGTTTGTAGGTTAATTGGCTTCGATAAAGATTGTAAATTGTCCCTTGTGTGTTGGATAGTGCTAGTGTACGGGGTAATCGCTGATCTGCGCGGACTCGGTGGGCCGAAGGGCCTGTTTCCACGCTGTATCTCTCTATAGGGAATTCAGGAGAAGCCTGCTAACTGTAGAGTGGTTAAAAAGTGGAACATGTTGCCATGTAAACCCTTTGAGACACTAAGTATTGATATTTTAAAGAGGTCGGTGAAACAGGAAGGATTAGAAGGGGATATTGATGGGATGAAAAGCCAAGCATCAGCAGAACAGCGTGAGAACAATGACCTGGCTGTAGTTATTGTGTGATTCAATACAGGCCCCGACACTTACACATGACAGTCAATAATCAAAACAGTAACTCAAGGTTTAAGTGACACTTACCTTGGCTTCGAAGAAGGTTTTGGCACCTTTCACTCCCTCCGTTGAAACATCGATTTCAGACAACTGGGCAAGAACATGCAACCCACTGTCCACAGCCAACTCTCCTGCGGCTGCCTTACGGAAAATGAGCAGGAACTGAAGGGAAAGAGAGGAGAAATGGTGTGAAGGAGAAGTCCCCTGGTCGATAGGAATGGACACAAAGCAAGGTGGTGGTAAGACCAGGAGAGAGGGGCCAATGGTTTAACATATACTTCTGGAGATCTCAGAGGCAGACAGGGGAAAGCAGCAGCTAACTGGCCAACACTATCAGCTTCACTCACTCCTTTAGCAAAATCTGTAAGCTAGGACCATGATGAGAACATCTCCTGAGCCAATACCAGATGGGTCGGTGCCCTCAATTCAGTGGTTCAATGTCAAACTTATTAGGTGATATTAAAGTAACATAACATCAATGTTATTAAATTTATACATATATACCCACACACACACACATTATGTATTTAAATTCATGAATCACATAACTTTATGTATGTAATACATATACATATTTATATACAAATTCATTATAACTGCCCCCTCCATCGACTCCTTTAAGTCGAAACTCATCAAGCCTTTCTTGATGTCCTCTGAGGGAGGGCTATATGTATGTATTTATGTATGTACTTAACCTATGAACCACTGTTGTATAACGTGTTACCTCCACCAATGTAAAGCACTTTGGCCAACGAGAGTTGTTTTTTAAATGTGCTATAGAAATAAAAGTGACTTGACTTGATGAATTAATTTATGTTTTTATTGTGTTTAATTCAAAATTGATCAATTTTCAAAAAAATGATGATAACCATGTTAAGTTTCAGAATAAAAGGACCCAAAGTGCTGGAGTAACTCAGCAGGTCAGGCAGCATCTGTGGAGATCATGGATAGGCAACGATTTGGGTTGGGATACGTCTTCAGAGCAAACATGCCAACAAACCACTCATGGGATTACTCAGTAAGTCTGGAATCACTGGGATGCAGCATCAGAGCGACCAGCAGAGGGGGATAGCAGCACAGTCTAGAACTCTTCATGGGACACTAAGCTATTTCCACCATTATTTCCCCACCCACATGCTCCGGTCCTCATTAGGTTCATGTGCTAGTAGTTCAGCCCCTTCTTGCCTCATTCCTCAGACACAGGGCTGGAATGTGCATTTGTTTTCCCTTATCTGCGGAATCGGCAGACACAGACCTCACCTAGGAGCCCAGGTGGGGCAAGTCCCATACAGGTTCAATAAAGCCAGTTCGCCACGAGTTAATCGGGGATAATATGGCAATAATCTCTAGTCTATATGCAAAAACTGTATTTCACTGCACCTTGGTACGCTTGACAATAAAAGAACCATTGAACCGATTAGTCTGTGGGATACCACAAGTCTCCTGGGTGTAACCCAGTAATTTGCCTTTGTCAGCCCTCCAGACCCCAGCCAGCAGAGCACGGTACCTCTCGGAAGCTGAGCTTCCCGTCAAAGTCCTCATCGACCTCCTTGATCATGTTCTTCAGCCCCAGGTGGGTCTGAGGAGCCTCCAGCTTCTCCATCATCAGCTTCAACTCCATCAGGTCGATGAAACCGTCCTTTCCCAGCATCGTATCTGTGGTGGTCAGAGACAAACCAGGTCACACACAGTCAGCAGTTCGTCATAGGGTAGGGGGCTAGGGGCGTCGTGGGGCCATGGGACCAGAGGGCGAAGAGCAGTAAGCACCATGTGGGGGGAATTGGTGAACAGAGGAGAGGGTGGGAATGGTCTTGCAACAACAGCAGGCATAAGTAAATTTCACAGATTAAGAAGATGGAACACTGCCAGCCCCAGAGGCAATCCAGACAGACTCCCTCCATAAACCCTGAGCACACAAAACCGACAGCCCTCTAATTTTGTTTTGAAACATTTGGCACCACATTTTGCAGAGAATTTTCTGGTAAAAATGTGCACACACACCGAGCCCTTGGATATAGTATCAGGCAATATGATTTGTAATCAATAATTTCTGGAGGTGTAAAGAACAAAGCAACACTCATACTCTCGCACGTTGAACCTTTCCCCATTGCTCCTCTGGGACTCACACCCCACCTAGTCAGACCACACCTCTTCCGTCAGACACACGCTTCATTCCACATTCCTCCGTGACTCTCTACACATCACAGCTAATTCCCCAAATAAGTAACAATTGCACAAGACGCAGCTCTTAAAGAGTTGCGATTGTGAATTGTGATTGTACATGGTGCAGTTCTGAGCAAACTGTGTTCGCAACAGGCAGCTATGTGTTTCAAACCGCCATAGGGTAGGGTGTTTGGTGAGGAAGAGAAAGGGAGAGGCATTCAGAGCACATTCTGGCAGTTTAGAATTTTACAGAAACCAGGGGAGCAAAAAGAGAAGCTGCAAGACCCAGACCCCCGTCTCGGGAAGGCGGGGTGAGAGGGATCTCTGTCTATGAAGAGGTCCCTCTCGTCTCATCCTCAGTGGGGAAAAGATCAGTCAGAGTCTACCCTATCTAAGCCTCATAATTGTACATACACCCATCATGTCTCCCCCCAGCCACCACAAACTAACTATGACATTGCCAGATCGATCTACGTTGCACGGCAGAGGAACAGTTGAACACGTGAGTTACGCCAGGTTCCCCTTTTCTTTTTGTGTCAAATTCCTCCAACTTTTCCAACATCAAAATTAAATAGAATTAACTCAGACTGAAGAAGGTTCCTGACCCAAAATGGCACCTGTCAATTACCCTGCATGGCCCACTGAGTTGCTCCATTCCACTAGAATATTAACTCTTCCCTGCCTCTCCCAGGCCAGTCCCAGTGGGCCCTGTGCCCTACCATTCCTGGGAACCCCGACACAGGTCCAATAGGAGTGGGTCACAACTGCCCCCTCTCCACCTTGTGTGGGCAAGGGATCAGTCTTCCACACCATGAGCTGTTCACTCAAAGCTTCAAAAAACCTCTCTCTTGTTGGTGATAGGATGGTTCAATTACCTGATAACAGCTGGGAACAAACTGTCCCTTAATGAGGTGGTGTGCGTTTTCATACTTCTGTACCTCTTGCCTGATGGGAGAGGGGAGAACCATACTCCGAAGAATGGTGGTGTAGTGTTTTCAAGAAATTCTGAAGGGAATTGTTAATTCACTTCTAGCTGAAGGCTGACAAAATATTTCTACGTCCTGTTTAGACACGCCAAGGTTTATTGAGCAGAGAATTCTCACATGCCAGAAATTCTAAATCTCACACCATGGTGCAGGGGCTTAAAGGAATCTGCACTAAGGTACAGAATGTTCATGAGTTCTAGGAGCAGAGTCAGGCCATTCGACCCATCAAGTCTACTCCACCATTCAAGCATGATTGATCTATCTTTCTCTCGCAACCCCATTCTCCTGCCTTCACCCCATGTTAGCCGACAGAGGACGAGACTTGAGATGGCCACACTTTGCCAGCAAAAACTGCTCATTGCCCTGGTGAATCTGGGCTCAGTTCGGTGCCTGAAGCCGAGCTCGCGCCTTTTGTCTGCCATGGGTTTAGAGGGATAGGAGCCAAATGCAGGCACGTGGAGAAACAAGGAACTGCAGATGCTGGTTTACAAACGAATAAACAAGGAGCTGGAGTAACTCAGCCCTTTTGTTTACCGAGGCAGGTTTAGGAGAACTGTGCTTGGTCAAAGTCCACCACTGGGTGCCTCATTCACTGATTAAAGGGGAAAGTTGTTTGGTTTATGACGTTGATTGTAATGAAGTTGTTACAACGGGTGCAGGAAAGCAGCCTACACACTTTGTTTTGCTCTCAACCTTCCAAACTTAAATCTACACAAATAAAAATGTGAATGAGTAGATCTGTGACTCGGTGTTCCTACCTCATTGGTGTTGAAGACTTCAATAAGTATTAAGGTTGTTACTAACTGATTCATTCAGGAATTTAATCTGAAAACAGATATTTATCTTTTCAACATGTTTAAGACCGTAACTGCAGATGCTGGAAAAGCGAAGGTTGACAAAAATGCTGCAGAAACTCAGCGGGTAAGGCAGCATTCATGGGTCTCGACCCAAAATGTCACAGATTCCTTCACTCCATGGATGCTGCCTCACCCGCTATATCAGTATATAGTACGAGCTGTACACCTCTCATCACCATCTCTACTATTTCAATGATTTAAAGTCTGTCAAACACGATTTAGTTTCTGTAACCCAGATTTTTACTAATTCCCATGAATCCTGCCCTGGATAGTTGTCCCAGTTTCCCATCAGCATCAACATCAGGTGATAGGGCTGTGGTGCTGGAGATGTACACCTTCCTTGTAAACCAACCTACTGAATGTGCGCTGCCCCAGCCTCACACTGCTAACAACGGAAGACTGGAAAAACACAGCTACAATTTCCTTATCTTCCTTGTGGTCCATTGGGACCCATTGACTTTTCTACTTTGAAGACTGATTGAAAGTTACAGCGCGTTAACAGGCCCTTCAGCCCTCCCATCAATCACCCATTCACACTAGTTCCATTCTATCCCACTACTTGTCCACTATCTACACCGTGGGGACAGTTTACAGAGGCCAATTTACCTACAAACTGGCATCTTTGGGATGTGGGAAGAAACCGAAGCACAATGAAACTTACGCGGTCACAGGGAGAATGTGCAAACTCCACACAGACAGCACCTGAGGTTAGGATCCAACCTGGAGCACTGGTGTTGAGGCAGCACCTCTACCGCTGCAGCACTGTATCAGCCTGTAAGAGTTGCAAATGTTTCCAAATATATAATGAGAAGATGTTCTCTTCAAAAAGATGCTTCATCACCAGTGCATTGTACTGCATTCTTTATTACACTTCATCCGAATGTCTACTTGTGATAATTGGCTTTTGGACCCCAACCACCCACACCCTTCCTTCAATTTTCATTGTATAATTTAAGTGCTTACCAAAGGCATTTCAGTTCCTTTTTATGTAAATCACCAATCTACTCTTTGACCAGATTCCCTTTTTCTAAGGATCTCTGTACTTCCTCCCTTTGTTCCCATCCTTACATTTGTCAAAAGTCTCATTTGTTCAATCAGAGATCATTTAGAGAGTTGTGGTTTTGAATGCTCTTCCGACTCCCTCTGAAAGTGTAAAAGATTGCATCTTTTTGTAATGTGTCTGCAAATGTACATCTCTATCTTCTTTACAACATATGCAGTAGTCCACAGTAAACCACAACTAATTATATAATCTCTCTTAACAAGTCTTAAAGTCTAATAGATACTGAATTGATAAATGATACAGAGACTGGTAAAATTGAGTTCAAATCCCACAAAACGCCCAGAATTAACAACGATACTTGAATTCATGTAACAATGATAAAACAACTCTTGAAATGTCACGAAAATCCGTCCGCCCAACACTGGCCCCGCACAACACAAAGTGCCACATAAACTCAGCGGGACAGGCATCAGTCATGGAGGGAATGGACAGGCGATGCTTCGAGTCAGGATCCATTTTCAGGGTCTAAAGAAGGGTCCCGACCCAAAACAACACCTGTCCACTCCCTCTGTGGATGCTGCCCATCCTGTTGCGTTCCTCCAGCACTTTGTATTTTACTTGAGATTCCATCATCTGCGGTTCTTTATCTCTCCGAGATACATCAACATCATTCAATCAAACATTCACGGATATTTTTAAAATATCTGTTTGCTGTTCTCTACTAAAGAACATGATTTGCGAGAATGCATCTTAACTTGAACCCTCTCTTATGATGTGGGGAGGGGCAGTATTAATACTCCACCCAGTGCTGCACAGTGTATACTGAAGGTGCGATATCTTCTGCAGTAGAATATTTCATTCTATGGTGTTAGAGAGTGGGGAACTGCAGAATCACCAGGGGACACAGCAACACCCTGCTGTCAAAGAAACTGGCACACAACAAGAATTTAAAGCAGTGCACTGTCCGTGGAAAGTTGATTCCCTGCAAACCCTTAATAATAGACAAATTACAAGCGATTTGAGCTTGAAGTCTGCACAGAACAGTCACTAATGAGACACGCAGTACCAGGCTCCAGATTCTGCATCACGCGTGTGTTGCCCAATCCTAGTCCAAAGTCACCTTGGCCAAAAGCAACCAGTGGCAGATTAAAATTGTCTAAAGTTTTGCTGTTGCAGTGATATTACACATGTTGCAGAGGGGGTTCTGTTTGCAGTAGCTGCAAATCACCGTGCAGATGAAGGCAATCACTGTGTTCGTGTAGGAGCTAAGATAGAGATGTTAAACATTCCCAATCGTGCCAGTCTTCAGGCACAAACGTTGAGCTGCTCAGAACAACTCTGGTTCAGGTAATGTCTTATCCCGAGCCTTGGATGGTCGAGAGCCGGCAGCACAGCAGTAGAGTTGCTGCCTCACAGTGCCAGAGCCTCTGGTTCGATCCTGACTACAGGGAGCCGCCTGTACGGAGTTTGTACGTTTGTGCGAGTTTCTCCGGTAGCTCTGGTCTCCTCCTACGCTCCAAAGATGTACAGGTTTGTATGTTAATTGGCTTTGGTAAAATTGTACATTCCCCCTAGTGTGTAGGATAGTGCTACCGTACAGGGTTATCACTGGTTGGCGGAAATTGGTGGGCTGAATGGACAATTTCCATGCTGTATCTCCAAAATAAAGTCTTAAAGAGAAGTCTGCTCACTCTGTCAGGTTTTCCCGGTCTTTGAAATTGTTAGGTGCTTGGTGAGTGGAACTCTCCTAAAATAATATTCACTGTAGAAAACAGAAGATTCAGAGGTGATCAAATAGAGATATTTAGAACCATGAACCAGTCTGTGAGAGTGAATGTGGACGTGACTTCAATCACGGGTGTGGTCAGAACAAGGAACGGTCACCAAAAACTTCAACAGGAAGTTCAGGAGGAACTTCAGCAATGAGTGTTTGCAGAATGTGGAACTCACGATTAGTAGAGTTAATAAATACGAGAGAGAATCAAACGGAAGGAGACCAAGAGAACGAGATGAGAGTGGCATATGTGGAGCTAAAGAGAGGCACACATTCACTGAGCCAATGGTCGGGGTGTTAAGATGTAAATCTCTATTTAGAGAACTGAATTAGGGAATTCAAATACTTCTGACTGTGCAGAATCCCACTGAGGTAAACTGATCCAAAGTGATGGTGCTCCTCCTTAACCAAGGGCTAACGGAAAAACATGTAGAGAAGTTTACCGCGGAAGGATGTAACTGCAAGACTTAAACTGATGAGGTCACATCAAAATTCTGTGCGTGGTTTTGGACGTCACCGAGTAGCAAGGATACGATGGTTTGGAGAGATTGCTGATGAGGTTCACCGAGGTGTGGCTGGGAATGGAACCTCAGTTGAGATGAGCCGAGTTGGGTTGGTTTGTTTTCCTTGTAGCAGAGAAGACAGAGTGAAGACCCAATGGACACGTACACAATTATGAGGGGCACAGACAGCAGTAAACTTTTTTCCATGGCAGAGGTATCTATAACTAGGAAGCATATATTCCCTTAAAGGAACAAGAGGTTTAGAGGGAACACAAGGAACAATATTTTCACCTGGGTGGTTGCAGTTTGTAATGCCCTGCCTCTCACAACATGGAGGTTGTATCCAGACGGCCACTTGAAGACCAAGGCACAGATCACTGACAATAGATTGTACATGATGGTCTGCACTCAGACTGGGCCGAAAGGCCTGTTTCTGCACTGCATGATTCAGAGATAGTCAAATTTTTACAATTACTGGGAGGGCATCAACCTGAGACAGTCACAATCTCTCTCCCTACCGACACTGTCTGACCTGCCCAGTCTTTCTTGGAGTCAAGAGTGTTTTATTGTCATACAGACGGGACAATGAAATTCTTACTTGCTAGAGCACAACAGAATATGTGAATATGTAAACATTATATATAACAGGAAAAAAAAGAAAATGTTCAATAAATAACAAATATAATATAGTCTTTTGCAAGCATTTGAAGCTTCATCAGATAAGCTGTTGGTGAGCAGGCTGCCACATGTACACCAACATGTACACTAACGATTGCTTTCACTCACGCTGTTTAATAATTAGTTTTTTACAACCACAGGCTAGCTTGGAGCTTCTAAGCCACAGAACTATTTACACATCACAATCAAATTCAAATAATTTTCCACAGTTGAAAGGCAGATTCTTTCTGAGTTTAATTGTAAGCCATGAACTGTGCCCCGACAATCCTTCTGTGTACATTAAATCCAGAGACATCAGGTCATTCACACCCTCATCAATGCATTTATGTACTATGTTTACATATTCTGCTGTGTTGCAGCAAGTAAGAATTTGATTGCCCTATCTGGGACATATGACAATAAAACACTCTTGATTCTTAAAGCATAGGTCTACAGCGAGGATGGGGGGAAATTTGATAGGAACCCTTCAGGCAACCACAAAGGATGGTGGATATATGGAATGAGCTGTTTAAGCAGGTAGTTAAGGCACTATCACAATGTTTCAAAAGCTTTATGACAAATACATAGATGGGAAAGGTTTCGAGGAATATGGGCCAAATGCAGACAGGTGGGTCTAGTGTAGAAGGAACACGTTTCAGTCTCAAGTCTGAAGAAGGGCTCGACCCGAAACGTCACCCATTTCTTCTCTCCAGAGATGCTCCCTGTCCCATTGAGTTACTCCAGCATTTTGTGTCTACCTTTGACATAGTGAAGACATGTGTTGTAGAAAATCGCTGATTGTGTCAATTTATAATTTTCAATTTGGCTAAATTCTGGTCCATAGTTTTGGGACCATGCTCCTATTTTCCAGGGCTGGAAATTACTTTTAAATATCCAACTATTATTTACATTTTATTACGAACAGAACTGTCAAAATCCACAGTAGGAAAGAGCCGAACTATTACACACGAGGTATTTTCTCTAGCACAAGGCATCTGTCAAAATTGTTCTTTGAAATAATTAAACTATGAGGACCTGTTGAGTAGCAGATCCCGGCTAAATCACCCGAAATAACGGCAGCTTGTTATCGCACACGATCCCAAAACCTGATGGATCGACTCATTGAACTGATCTGGAGATTTTGGGTACTTAATGTAATTTACTAACGCGCGGTGGAACTCGAATAGACTTTCAGTCCTAACGTAGTTTATGGCAGGAATGCATGTGGTGAGATTCAGCGATCCTGCAGAGTACCGGCCCCAGCAGAACGCCAACGTTACCCGGCGCTGACAGGTGAACGAACACACGGAGCTCCAGTCAGCCGGCATCCAGGGGCACTCGGACCGAGGGGGGAGAGTGGGGGGTGAGGGTTGAGGAGGCGCCAGGAGGGGGGGGGGGGTGAAGAGAGTGGGGTGTGGGAAAGGGGAGGGGGGTGAAGAGAGTGGGGGGTGGGAGAATGGGGGTGGGGGGGGGGGATAGTAGGGGTGGGGCGGAGAAAGGGGTGGGGGTGGGGGGGGGAGAGAGTAGAGGGGGGGGGGGATAGGGATAGAGTGGGGGGGGGGGGAGAGTGGGGGGGGGGGATAGAGTGGGGGGGGGGGGGGGGGGGATAGAGTGAGGGGTGGGGGGGGGAGAGAGTGAGGGGTGGGGGGGGAGAGAGTGAGGGGGGTGGGGGGGAGAGAGTGAGGGGGGGGGGGGGATAGAGTGAGGGGGGGGGGGGGGGATAGAGAGTGTGGTGGGGGGGGGGGGGGGGGGGGGGGAGAGAGGGAGGGGGAGAGGGGGGGGGGGGGTGTGGGGGGGAGAAGAAGAGGGGGGGAGATGGTGGGGGGGGGGGGGAGAGGAGGGGGGAGGGAGGCGGGGAGAAAGAGATGGGGATTGAAGGGGAGTGAGAGAGAGGGAGTGAGAGAGAGAGGGGGAGAGAGTGAGGGTGGGGAGAGAGTGGGGGATAGAGAGAGTGGGGGTTGGGTGGGGGGGGGATAGAGTAGGGGGTGGGGATAGAGTGGGGGGGGGGGGGTGGTAAGAAAGTGAGGGTGGGGGGGGGGAGGAGAGTGGGAAGAGAGTGAGGGGGATAGAGTGGGGGGTGGGGGGAAGGATGAGTGAGGGGAAGATGAGGAAGACCCCCGCCCGCCCGCCCGCACACTCTCTCACTCACTCACCGCTTGAACATGGTCTCCATGTCTCGGATCTGTTTGCGGGAGAACTCCTTGAACTCGGTGTTGGGGTTGAAGACGCGGAGGCTGCGCTGCTGCGGTTCGGCCGAGCCGTCGTTCAGCTCCCCGCGCCGGGCCAGCTTGGCCGACAGCTCCGTGCCCGCGGCGGCAGTGGGGGGCTTCTCCTCCAGTTCGGGCTCCGGCGCCGACCCCGCCTCATCCTCGCCGTCTTCGTGCCCGGCCGGCCCGTCGCCGATGTCCAGGCGCCGCTGCAGCTTGGAAGCCAGTTCGTCGGTGGCCATGTTGACGGCGGCTCCGCTCCCTCTCGGTCCGACCGCGCGCCTCGCTCGCCCGCGCCGGACTGCAGCCGCTCCCGCCCGCCCGCCCCCACCCAATCAGCAGCGGCCCGGGGCTTCACCAATCAGCGGTAGCCCCGCGCCCCACCAATCAGCACCGTCTCTCACCGCGCCCTCCACCCAATCAGTAGCGACCCCGCGCTCCACCAATCAGCGCCGTCTCTCACCGCGCCCTCCACCAATCAGCGGCAGCCCAGCGCCCCACCAATCGGCACCGCCTCTCACCGCGCCCTTCACCCAATCAGGAGCGACCCCACGCTTCACCAATCAGCACCGTCTCCCACCGCGCCCTCCACCAATCAGCGGCAGCCCCGCGCCCCACCAATCAGCACCGTCTCTCACCGCGCCCTCCACCAATCAGCGGCAGCCCCGCGCTCCACCAATCAGCACCGTCTCTCGCCGCGCCCTCCACCCAATCAGTAGCAACACCGCGGCCCGCCAATCAGTAGCAACACCGCGGCCCACCAATCAGTAGCGACCCCACGCTCCACCAATCAGTAGCAACACCGCGCCCTCCACCAATCAGCGGCAGCCCCGCGCTCCACCAATCAGCGCCGTCTCTCACCGCGCCCTCCACCCAATCAGCAGCGAACCCCCGCCCCCGCCAATCAGCTCCCACTCTTCCACACAGTGCCCCGCCCCCCTCCACGCCCTCGCCAATCGGCAGCGACCTCGCGCTCCGCCAATCAGCATGAGTATTGCCTGCTGAGTTGAACCACAGGATACATGGCTGAGCCTTTAACATATTGGGCTGCAGGTGCAGGTTAGGCATTAATGCATAGGTTAGGCATATTGCACAGGTTAGGCATTAATGCACAGGTTAGGCATATTGCACAATGTTCTGCTCGCCTTGCTACAAGGAAGGATGCCATAAAAATGAAAAAAGTGTAAAAATGAATTACAAGCATTACAAGGGTTTGGCATATCTCTGGAACCCGTTAATCTCTGGAACTCTCTGCCACAGAGGGTAGTTGAGGCCAGTTCATTGGCTATATTTAAGAGGGAGTTAGATGTGGCCCTTGTGGCTAAGGGGATCAGGGGGTATGGAGAGAAGGCAGGTACAGGATACTGAGTTGGATGATCAGCCATGATCATATTGAATGGCGGTGCAGGCTCGAAGGGCCGAATGGCCTACTCCTGCACCTAATTTCTATGTTTCTATGTTTCTATATAATGAGATATTGGATAGATCAGTGATTTCGCCCCAGAGCATCGAAGGCTGAGTAGTGATCTTATACTGTCGATGTATATAAGATCATGTGTACCTCTACTTCTATATTTTAGATAAAATGAACAGTCTTTTAGACAAAAAAAACTGGAGTAACTCAGCGGGACAGGTAGCATCTCCGGACAGAAGGAATGGGTGCAGTCTGAAGAAAGGTCTCGACCCATTCCTTCTCTCCAGAGATGCTGCCTGTCCCGCTGAGTCACTCCAGCTTTTTGTGTCTATCTTTGGTTTAAACCAGTTCCCCCCCCCCCTACATAAAACTAGAGGGCATAGATGTAACATTTAAAATAGACCTAAGTGGGAACTATTTCAGTGAGAGGAAGGTGCATATGTGGATAATCTGCAGCGGTAGAGTTGCTGCCTTAGAGTGCCAGAGACCAGGGTTCAATCCTGACTACGAGTGCTGTCCGCACGGACATTTTCCCCGTGACCTCGTGGGATTTCTCTGGGTGCTCAGTCTTCCTCCCACATCCCAAGGACGTGCAGGTTTGTAGGTTAATTGGCTTCTGTAAAATTGTAAATTGTCCCTAGTGTGTAGGATAGAACTAGTTTATGGGGTTTGCTGGTCAGCATGCACTTGGCGGGCCGATGGGCCCGTGTCCATGCTATCACTGAAGTCTAAGGGAAGTGATAGAGGTGAGTACAATGACAACATTTAAAAGGGACTTAGACAGTTCTGAAAATAAGAAATGTTTGAAAGTATATCGGCAGAGGCAGATAAGCGGGACTAAAAGTTCGGCAACTTAGTCAGCATGGGCAAGTTGGCCCAAAGGCCTGTTTCCATGCTGTACAGGTCTATGATTCGATACTCCCTGACTAAGAAATTAGCAGAGGATTTCAAAATTGGCATTCTGGTTGAGGTTTGAGGAAAAGAGTGCCAATGGACCTGTAATTTAAGGTTGACAAAAATGCTGGAGAAACTAAGCGGGTGTGGCAGCATCTATGGAGCGAAGGAAATGGACAACGTTTTGGGCCGAAACCCTTCTTCAGACTGTGTTATTTAAGTTTAGTGATTCAGCGTGGAAACAGGCCCTTCGGCCCATCAAGTCTGTGCCAACCAGGAATGATCTGTGCACTAGTTCTATTCAACACACATCGGGACAAATTTACAGAAGCCATTTAGCCTGCAAACCAGCACGTCTTTGTAGTCTGGAAGGAAACCAGAGCACTCGGAGAAACCCACGCCGTCACAGGGAGAACGTGCAAACTCCTTACAGACGGCACCCATAGTCAGGATTGAACCTGGGTCCCTGGCGCTGTGAGGCAGCAACTCTACCGCTGCGCCACCGTGTTGTTATGTAAACTTGTAGCTGGTAAATTAAATGTTATTCAGAGACAGACGTGGAACGAAGGAGGGCAAATAAGAGACGGGGTTATACATGATCAATGGCAGGATACTGAGAAATATAGAACATCTAGCAGTGCATAATGCCTGATTGCTGAATGTCGTGAGGTTAGATAAGTTGGTTATGAAGAATATGGGTAAAAATTATGGATTCTGTCATCAGGGCAAACAGAAAGAGCATTAGCAGAGAGTTCAGTACATTCGGGATAGTTTTAAGTTTAGTTTATAGTTTAGAGTGGTGAATCTCTGGAATTCTCTGCCTCAGAAGGTATTTGAGGCCACAGTTCATTGGCTATACTTAAGAGGGAGTTAGATGTGGCCCTTGTGGCTAAAGGGATCAGGGGGTATGGAGAGAAGGCAGGTACAGGATACTGAGTTGGATGATCAGCCATGATCATATTGAATGGCGGTGCAGGCTCGAAGGGCCGAATGGCCTACTCCTGCACCTATTTTCTATGTTTCTATGTTTAGTTCCAAAGCGTGGAAATAGGCCCTTCAGCCCACCAAGCCCACACTGAACACAATCACCTGTACACTAGTTCTATCCTCCACACATTAGGGACAATTTACAGAAGCCAATTAACCTACCAATCTGTACCATCTTTGGGATGTGGGAAGAAACCGGAGCACCCGGAGAAAACCCACGCGGTCACAGGGAGAACGTGCAAAGTCCACTCGGTGGGCTGAAGGGCCTGTTTCCGCACTGTATCTCAAAAACTAAACCAAACTAAATAGTTCCCTAATGAGCTCTTGAATAGACTTAACCTGTCAGGAAATGGACCGGATACTGGAAAATGGGAGCCTGTTTGTGTTGCAAATTTCTGTGATAAGAGAGAGCACATGAGTGAAAACCGAGATAACTTTAAGTAGTGTCTTATGTCCTCTGGTTGTTGAAATTGACGAGGGAATGTGATTTATGGAACTACTCGGAGAGCTGGCATTGACTCATAGGACTGAATGGTCTCCTATTTCAATATTAACAAAAAATATTCCCTGATGACTCCCACTCTTTAAAGCTGAAAACTAAATCTGTGCTAAAACAGAATTTAAAAAATATCCCAATTAAATATTCGCGACCAACCTGCAATTGTGAAAAAAGTGTGAACATTTTTGGTTATGTTCAGATTTGCAAAATGAATTGCCCTGTAAAAATAATGTGCAGAGACGTTGACAGGATTAGAACAGTTATACCCACCTGCTGTTTGGCGACACGGCCTATATTCCACATCGGGGCTGCAGGCACAGTCTTGCTGCAAGCTGATCCTCTGTGTAACACCGGAGAAACGGCATCATTTCAGTGCTTTGGGCATTGAATCAATCACAGTGTGCCTCTTCCAAGAACTGGGACGAGATGTGCTTTGGCTTAAAGGTTTGCAGACAGGGTACCCGCAGTGATGTTAACCTCGTTTGTCTACCTTCTTAACATCATTTAATTAATTAAAATAAATGAATACTAAAAGTTTGAAAAAGGCCCTATAACCCCCACAATTAAAATGTGGGTTATGGAAATGTCGGGGACCCTACACCTGGAAAGAATCAGATTTGTCTTAATGGGCAAACAAGAACTTTTTGTTAGAATATGGTCTCCATTCATTGACTATTTGAAGGGGTAGATCAGTCCAGCGCGGGAACCTAACCAAAGCTTGAACTCAGGATTAGATGAAAAGTTATACCTTATTATCCACAAACCTATCTCCAAAGATGTATTATTAGTAAACCACCATTCTTTTTTTTAAATCTTGACATTTGTGGGGGTTTTTTCCTCTTTCTCTCTTACTTCCTACCTTTAAAAAAATACTAGAAGCAGAACCAATCTACAATTGATAATATTAACAATGTAAAAAATAACTTTAAAAAAAAACCTCGTTTAGATAACTTTCAGGTTCAGCTCAGTTCAGTTTAATGTCAGGTGTACCGAGCGAGGTACAGTGAAAAGCTTTTTGCTGCGTGCGAATAAGTCGGTGGAACGACAACACATGGTAACGATCAAGCTGAACGCAGGATTAGGGAATAATGTTCAGTGCCAGGCAAAGCCAGTAAAATCTGATCAAAGATAGTCCAAGGTCACCAATGTGGCAGATAGTAGTTCAGATAAAAGATTCTATAGCGGAGCAAGATAGACCACTCCAGCTAAATGCAACGGGCTGATGTGTAGTACGCAACGGAGCGGAACGTGGGCCTTTTTTTCATCCATTTCCGTAACCGGACCCGACCCGACTCGCAGTGGAATCAACGTTGCGGGGGAACAGTTTGTGTTAATAAATTATAATTCTGAAAATGAGGAGAAGATTTTTCCCAAATAACTTTTATTTGTACGAGGATGTTTCCGTAACCGGCTTCCGTCTCCGCACTAGTATCTTTGCTCCGCTACGGGATCTTTGGTGCGGAGACGGAAATGGGGCCGAAAATGACCCACGAATCTGCCCACGACCGTACTGGGTCTTTTTCGTCGAGTGATCTATCTTGCTCCGCTGTAGGATCTTCGGTTAAGATTGGTTCATTGTTAGTTGAGGGGAAGGTGACAACGAGGCATACAGTCAGTAAAATTTAATCAGGAGGACAGTCCTCCAACCCTTCTGTACTGGTCAAGAGACTCACTTCATCCTAGCTGCCCACACCATACACATGCCTCCTTTTTCTTGACCAGAGCCTCAATATCTCTTATTCCAGGGGTCCCTCTTCCTGCAAGCTTTGCCCTTCTTCCACGCTGTTCCTGAACTCCCACTGTCTCTCTTTTGAAAGCCCCCCTCGTACCAGAAGGTAGTCAAAAAATGTTGGAGAAACTCAGCGGGTGAAGTATTAAAAATAATGTATTAAAAATAAATTGGATAGTTATATGGATGGGAAGGGAATGGAGGGTTATGGTCTGAGCGCAGGTATATGGGACTAGGGGAGATTATGTGTTCGGCACGGACTAGAAGGGTCGAGATGGCCTGTTTCTGTGCTGTAATTGTTATATGGTTATATGGAAGCAGCATCTATGGAGCGAAGGAATAGGTGACGTTTCGGGTCGAGACCCTTCTTCGAAGGAATAGGTGACGTTTCGGGGCGAGACCCGAAGGGTCTCGCCCCGAAACGTCACCTATTCCTTCACTCCATAGATGCTGCCTCGCCCGCTGAGTTTCTCCAACATTTTTTGTCTACCTTCGATTTTTCCAGCATCTGCAGTTCTTTCTCAAACACCCCTCATATCGCTTTATCTGCAAACAACTCTCCTCCATTCAACTTTTTAACAATTCCTGCCCTCTACCATGGAATTGGCCCCGTTCCAAATTAGCACTTCAACCTTTGGCCCAGTCCTTTCCTTATCCATTATTATGTTAAAAGTATCAGAATTCTAGTCACTGGCTTCAAACTACTCCCCAATAATATTTCATAATGTGACCTGCCTCATTTTCCAAAGAGCTCATCGCTGTTTCCCCCCCCCCCCCCCCCCCCCCATCCCCCCTTCTCCAAGTCAAGTCAAGTCAAGTCAAGTCAAGTTTATTTGTCACATACACATCCAGCAAATCCATCTAGACGTTGAATGTGAATCTTTTCCTGAACAGACGCAACAAAGTCCACCCCAACCAGGCCCTTAGCACCGTGACAGTCCCACTCAATCTTTGGAACTCCCCTCCCTGTTACATAGAAACATAGAAATTAGGTGCAGGAGTAGAGGCCATTCAGCCCTTCGAGCCTGCACCGCCATTCAATATGATCATGGCTGATCATACAACTCAGTATCCCGTACCTGCCTTCTCTCCATACCCCCTGATCCCCTTAGCCACAAGGGCCACATCTAACTCCCTCTTAAATATAGCCAATGAACTGTGGCCTCGACTGCCCTCTGTGGCAGAGAGTTCCAGAGATTCACCACTCTCTGTGTGAAAAAAGTTCTTCTCATCTCGGTTTTAAAGGACTTCCCCCTTATCCTTAAGCTGTGACCCCTTGTCCTGGACTTCCCTAACATCGGGAGCAATCTTCCTGCATCTAGCCTGTCCAACCCCTTAAGAATTTTGTAAGTTACAGCCCTATTGTTCTTTTTTCCACAAGTAGTAGCTCGGCTACTTGAACGCCCTGGGGCGGAAAAGACGACAAAAAGTAGCAAACGCTGCCCAGTCCATCATCGGCTCTGACCTCCCTTCCATCGAGGGGATCTATCGCAGTCGCTGCCTCAAAAAGGCCGGCAGTATCATCAAGGACCACACACTCATCTCCCCGCTACCTTCAGGTAGAAGGTACAGGAGCCTGAAGACTGCAACGACCAGGTTCAGGAATAGCTACTTCCTTGACAGGCAGATGGTTGAAACAAATGCCAGAAATTAAAGCGAAACATGAGAGACAGATGGATTTACAGATCAGTTTAAACCCTGCTGGAGCAAATCTCCTTGCCAGAATATTGGTCTTGGTCTCCCTCTAGCTAAGGCGTGACCACTTCCTCTTGTGCAGATCAGAGCGGCACTGTGAGGCAATAACTGCAGTAGAGTTGCTGCCTCACAGCGCCGGAGACCCGGGTTCAATCCCGACTACGGGCGCTGTCTGTACGGAGTTTGCGCGTTCTCCCCGTGACCTGCGTGGGTTTTCTCCGGGCGCTCCGGTTTCCTCCCACACTCCAAAGACGTGCGGGTTTGTAGGTTTAATTGGCTTCTGTAAATTGTCCCAAATGTGTTGGGATGTGCTAGTGTACGGGGTGATCGCTGGCTGGTGCGGGCGCGGTGGGTGGAAGGGCTTGTTACCGCGCTGTATCTCTAACGTCGAAAGATCACGTCTGCCACAGAAGAAATCCAATGATCCAATGACTTGAATCCCTGCCCCCTGCCCCCACTCCTCAGCCACTGGATAATGCAGGCTTGAAGGCCAAGTGTCCTGGCCCTGCTTCTGTAGTTTATACCTGAGTCAGTTTAGTTTATTGTCACGAGTGTACAGTGAAAAGCTTTTGTTGCGCGCTAACCAGTCAGCGGAAAGACTGTACACAGCAATGCACGATTACTTTGCACTACCTTACACTAAACGTTATTCCCTTATCATGTATCTGTACACTGTAGATTGATCGATTGTAATCATGTGTTGTCTATCCGCTGATGCAACAACAGCTTTTCACTGTACCTCAATACACGTGACAATAAACTAAACTGAAACTGGTGATTACATTCGAGCCATTTACAGTGTATAGATACATGATGAGAGAACAAACGTTTAGTGCAAGGTAAAGTGATCAAGGATAGTCCAAGGGTCTCCAATGAGGTAGATAGTAGCTCAGGACCGCTCTCAATAGACAATAGACAATAGGTGCAGGTGCCCTTTGAGCCAGCACCGCCATTCAATGTGATCATGGCTGATCATTCCCAATCAGTACCCTGTTCCTGCCTTCCCCCCATATCCCCTGACTCCGATATTTTTAAGAGTCCTATCTAGCTCTCTCTTGACAGCATCCAGAGAACCTGCCTCCACCGCCCTCTGAGGCAGAGAATTCCACAGACTCACCGCTCTCGGTGAGAAAAAGTGTCTCCTCGTCTTCTCTCTGGCTGAGGTAGGATGATTCAGTTGTCTTAGAGAATCGTGTGCTGATGGACATTGTTGGCCGGTATGAGCAAGTTGGGCCGAAGGGCCTGTTTCTGCACTGTATCACACTATGACTCTACCCACTGCCCAACAGGAAGCTCTTTCATGCCTCCTGAATTAGAAAACTTATTCTAATTGCATTTGCCTCCTTGAGATGCTGGAGTTTGGCTTCCGGCACCTCTATATCGCTGCACATTGACAAACACCAGACCTGTGTGCAATTGCGTTTTCCGTCTGAGTCGCAGTTTTTGTGATAAAAATAAACTGCTCTGCAAATCTTCTTAACCACAGGCCAGTGAATCATTTGTCCTGCAATTTGCTAAATAATGAAGTTAACACTTGCTTTACTTGGTTACAAGGGAGTTCTGCTCTTTAAATTATTCCCTAAAAATGTATGGAAGGCAGGGAGAAGACCGTCAAGAAAGGCCAGTTCCTCGTTGCTGAGAAGTACATAGAATCATAGTGTTACAGTATGGAATAATGGGGCCCTTCGGCCCAACTTGCCCATACTGGCCAACATGTCCCATCTACACCAGTCCCACCTGCCTGCATTTGGCCCATATCCCTCTAAACCTGTCCTATCCATGTACCTGTCTAAATATTTCATAAACATCGCAATGGTCCCCGCCTCAACTACCTCCTCCAGCAAATCGTTCCACAAACCTAACATCTTTGCGAGAAAAAAATTACCCCTCAGGTTCCTATTAAATCTTTCTCCCGTCACCTTAAATATATGTCCTCTGGTTCTCAATTGGAGAGGAGGATGCTCCTCAAACTGTGGACAATACAGCTCCTCACCTCCTCAGTGACACACTGGTCAACCTGAGGAGGACCTTCAGCAACAGACTGGTTCCTCCAAGATGCAGCACAGAACGCCGCAGGAGATCCTTCTTCCCTGTGGCTATCAAAGTGTACAACCCCCCCTCCCCCTTCTGTCGTGGGGTAGACTGACTCCCCACCCCCCTCATTCTCTGCGCAAGAGACTCCGTGTGTCCACCCGATCTATTCCTCTCATGATTTTCTATGTGTATCTTTAGCAAAACACAGTGCTGGAGTAACTCAGTGGGTCAGGCAGCATCTGTGGAGAACATGGATAGGTGACGTTTCACAGAGTGCTGGAGTAACTCAGCGGGTCAGGCAGCATCTGTGGAGAGCATGGATAACGTTTCACAGAGTGCTGGAGTAACTTAGCGGGTCAGGCAGCATCTGTGTGGAGAACATGGATAGGTGACGTTTTACAGAGTGCTGGAGTAACTCAGCGGGTCAGGCAGCATCTGTGGAGAACATGGATAGGTGATGTTTCACAGAGTGCTGGAGTAACTCAGTGGGTCAGGCAGCATCTGTGGAGCTAAGGAAATAGGCAACGTTTTGGGCCGAAACCCGTAAGGGTTTCGGCCCGAAACGTTGCCTATTTCCAGAAGGATTTCGGCCTGAAACGTTGCCTATTTCCTTAGCTCCATAGATGCTGCTGCACCATAACTCAGCGGGTCAGGCAGCATCTGTGGAGAACATGGATAGGTGACGTTTCAGAGTGCTGGAGTAACTCAGCGGGTCAGGCAGCATCTGTGGAGAACTGGATTGGCGACGTTTCAGGTTGAGAACCTCCTTCCAGACCTGACCGGAGACATCACCTATCCATGTTCTCCAGAGATGCTGTCTGAGCAGCTGAGTTACTCCAGCACTTTGTGTCTTCTTTTGTAAACCAGCATCTGCAGTTCCTTTACTCACCTCTTGTGTGTTGAATTTGAGGGGTGAACAGTGATCAAGCAGGCTCAATAGACAATAGGTGCAGGAGTAGGCCATTCGGCCCTTCGAGCCAGCACCGCCATTCAATGTGATCATGGCTGATCATCCACAATTAGTACCCTGTTCCTGCCTTCACCCCATATCCCTTAACTCCACTATTCCTAAGAGCTCTACCTAGGCTCGCTGGAAAGCACCTTCTGTGAGGATTTTCTGCACAATTTCCTGGTGCTGTAGGCAATTGTGTGTGTATCCTGGTGCTGCTTTTCCTTACAGCTTGATGAGTCAGATCTAATGATAAAGAACTCATTCGACCTGCCTCATTCTTGCTCAGCCAGTTCATTGCCCATATAAGGCCGATCGAGAGAGAGCTTACTCCAGATTCTTGAGATATCATATCTTTAAAAAAATATGTCGTGAAAAATGTGTAACTTCCTGAAAACCGCTGCGTTCAATGTAAATTCCAGGAACTTGTGCTGACAAAGCATTAAACCACAGGGCAGTTGAGATTGATACACCCGTTAAAATTAATTGCAAAATGGCATCATATTGAATTTTAGTTTAGAAAACAGGCCCTTCGGCCCACCGTGTCTGGGCCAGCAGCGACCCCCACACACTAACACTATCCTACACCCACTAGGGACAATTTACACATACACCAAGCCAATTAACCCACAAACCTGTACGTGTGGGAGGAAACCAGAGCACCCGGAGAAAACCCACGCAGGTCACGGGGAGAACGTACAAACTCCGTACAGGCAGCGCCCGTGGTCGGGATCGAACCCAACTCCACCGCCAAAGTTCACTGTACCTCGGTATACGCGACAATAACATTAACTAATCTAAAATAAAACATAAGGGTGTGTCAGAGAATTGCTTTGTCAAGAGATCTGCTTACCAGTTTATTTAGTCTCTTGGCCAGTGTAATTGGTGAATCGAGGACCAGAGGACATACGTTTAAGGTGAAGGGGAAAAGATTTAATAGGAATCTGACGGGTACCTTTTCACACAAAGGGTGGTGGGTGTATGGAACAGGTTGCCATAGGAGGTAGTTAAGGCAGGGACTATCCCAAAGTTTAAGAAACAGTTTGGCAGGTACATGGATAGGACAGGACGAGAGGGATATGGGCTAAGTGCAGGCAGGTGGGACTAGTGTAGATGGGGCATGTTGGGCAAGTTGGGCAAGTTTCCACGCTGTATCACTCTATGACTCGGACAATATACCAGATCTTGGATGTAACTATATTTTGGTCACAGAGGCAGTGAAGAGAGAGCTTTATCGTGCATTATTTGAATGAAGTTTACATCAGACACCTGGACTGAGCTCCCGGTTGCTCAACACTTCAACCCCCTTCCATTCCCAATCTGACCTTTCTGTCCTGGGCCTCCTCCATTGTCAGCGTGAGGCCCAGCGCAAATTGGAAGAGCAGCACCTCATATTTCGCTTGGGTAGTTAACACCCCAGTGGTATGAACATTGACTTCTCTAACTACAGATAACCCTTGCTTTCCCTCTCTCTCCATCCCCTACCCTTCCCAGTTCTCCCACTAGCCTTACCGTCTCCGCATTAATTCTATCTCTGTCCCGCCCACTACCCTGACATCAGTCTGAAGAAGGGTCTCGACCCGAAACGTCACCCATTCCTTCGCTCCAGAGATGCTGCCTGTCCCGCTGAGTTACTCCGGCATTCTGTGTCTACCTGGACTGTTTAGTTGTGTTTCTGCTGCCTAAATGTGAGAATCTTTAACACATAGAACACAACAGCTACAGACTACAAATGACAGTTTTGTCTAATTACAAATCTCTGAGTAAAACAGTTGACATCAACAACATCTCAGTATAAACAGACACTCTGCATAAACATTCTGGCATCCAAGTCTATCTGCAATCCTCAACATTTTATTCTGCATTCATTAAATCTTTCCTGTTTTTCCTGTTCCAAAAGACAACACTCCTAGCCAATGAAATCTTTGTAACCAGGTACCGCAGGTGCTGGTTTACAAAAATAAAGACACAAAGTGCTGGAGTAACTCAGTAGTTCAGGCAGCTTCTCTGGAGCAAATGAATAGGCAATGTTTCGGGTCGAGGCCCTTCTTTAGACTGATGGGAACTGATCAGTCTGACCCGAAATGTCATCTATCCATGTTCTCCAGAGATGCTGCCTGAACCGCTGAGTTACTCCAGCACTTTGTGTCTTTTCTCAATCACGGTGGCGCAGTGGTTAGAGTTGCTGCCTCACAGCGCCGAAGACCAGGGTTCGATCCCGACTAAGGGTGCTGTCTGTACGGAGTTTGCATGCTCTCCCCGTGACCTGCGTGGGTTTTCTCCGAGATCTTCGGTTTCCTCCCACACTCCAAAGACGTGCAGGTTTGTAGGTTAATTGGCTGGGTATAAGTATAAATTGTCCCTAGTTGTGAGTAGGATAGTGTTAGTGTGCGGGGATCGCTGGTCGATGTGGACTCTATGGTCCGAAGATCCTGTTTCCACGCTGTATTTCTAAACTAAACCAAACTTTTAAAAAACTAGGCTAAATCAGGTTTTTGGCAGAAAGATCACGGCTCTGAGGACGTCGGGGCCCAGAATTTGTGTGAAGGTTCCAATCATCTCCAAGTCTAAAACTGGATAATTTACATATACTTCTCTAAATCTTGTCATGTGCCCATTGACTCATGAAGACTTTGTTAATGACTTCCATGACAAACAACACAGCCTTTAACCCTTGACTAGC
The DNA here is from genome assembly GCF_028641065.1 of Leucoraja erinaceus. NCBI lineage: Eukaryota > Metazoa > Chordata > Chondrichthyes > Rajiformes > Rajidae > Leucoraja > Leucoraja erinaceus. The sequence continues at coordinate 2,561,265 of NC_073406.1, read as the reverse complement.
ACCTTACGCTCCCTGTGATTCAATGTAGAGACCTCAGTCTCATCCAGGTCATTCAAGTCTGCACTAATTGTTCATCAGTTCTATGTTTAAGAAAGAACTGCAGGTGCTGGAAAAATGCCCCCAATGTTGGGTGAGTCCAGAACCAGGGGCCACAGTCTTAGAACAAAGGGGAGGCCATTTAAGGCTGAGGTGAAAAAAACAAACTTTTTCACCCAGAGAGTTGTGAATTTGTGGAATTCCCTGCCACAGAGGGCAGTGGAGGCCAAGTCACTGGATGGGTTTAAGAGAGAGTTAGATAGAGCTCTTGGGGCTAGTGGAGTCAAGGGATACGGGGAGAAGGCAGGCACGGGTTATTGATTGGGGACGATCAGCCATGATCACAATGAATGGCGGTGCTGGCTCCAAGGGCCGAATGGCCTCCTCCTGCACCTATTGTCTATGTTTCTATTCTATGCTGGAAAAATCGATGGTAGACACAAAATGCTGGAGAAACCCAGCGGGTCAGGCAGCATCTGTGGAGAGAAGGAATGGGTGCCGTTTTGGGTCGAGACCCTGTCGGTCAGTTTGTGTGATGGTCTGGGCTGCGTCCAGAATTCTCTGCAATTAAGTCTTGTGTCAGGCACAATATATTCTATCATTAAAGGAGGCTGTTGAAATAAGGGCAACCTACTTAAAGACCAACTGCTTTAAATAACTCTGGTCTAAAGTCAATTGCAACTTTTCCTGTCTGTATGCTGAGGTCAATTAGACATATTTCATTGCTGTTCCACTTTTATCAGGGCTTGCTAAACTTTTAATCATACTTGGCCTACTTCTGTGAAACCATGTGATCAACTCGTGCCTTTCCAGTCCTGTTCATCTTGTTCCCTTTTTCACTTCTCCCTCTCCCCTATCCTCCTTATGACTTCCTCTTGAACCGAAGGTAGACAAAAATGCTGGAGAAACTCAGCGGGTGAGGCAGCATCTATGGAGCGAAGGAATAGGTGACGTTCCGGGTCGAGACCCTTCTTCAGACTGATTTTGGGGGGGGGGGGGCTGAGACACCGGGAGATCAGGTTCACTAATGCCCGTGCTTGGTCTAACCGATGTAGAGTAACTCCAGGTGTCAGTCAGGTAGCATCTCTGGAGAACGTGGATAGGTGATGTCTCAGGTCGGGACCCCTCTTCAGACTGATTTATGATGGGGGGGGGGGGATGATAGCTGGGAGAGAGGAGAGGCAGGACAAAACTTGGCAGGTGACTGGTGGACACAGGTGAGGGGGGGTTTTGCTAGGAAGATAATGAAGGGTGCCTAGAAATAGGGGGGATTTAGGGAAGGGCACCTGTAAATATGGATTTAGGGTAGGGCACCTTTAAATGGTGAATTAGGGGAGGGCACCTTTAAATTTTGAATTAGGGGAGGGCACCTTTAAATTTTGAATTAGGGGAGGGCACCTTTAAATGGTGAATTAGGGGAGGGCACCTTTAAGTGGTGCAGTATAGAAAGGCATCTGTAAATTGAGGGTAGATTTAGAGGAGAGCACCTGTAAAGGAGCAACAACAACGTGAAGCTTTACAACAACAACTGGTGTGTTGTTGTAACAATCTCATATAATTCTTCCCCCCTCATTAATTTATTCTCACCTGTGCCGAGGTACAGTGAAAAGAGATGAGTGTGTGGCCGGGATTGTGTGGGTCTCTGATGATGCCTGCTGCCGTTTTGAGGCAGCGACTGCGATACATCCCTCCGATGGTCGTGGAGGTCAGAGTCGATGATGGACTGGGGGCAGTGGTCACAACTTTCTGCATCCCTTTCTTCTCCTGGACCCCCCCCCCCCCCCCAGGTTGCCGAACCAGGCCACGATGGAACCGGTCAGCATGCTCAGTGTGCCCCTGTCATTTGACAAACCGACTCTCCGTAATCTTCTCCGGAAGTAGAGGCGCTGCTGTGCTTTCTTTATTTAAAATTGCACCGGACGTGCTGGGACCAGGAGAGATGATCTTCGGGAATGTGTACGCCCAGGAATCTGAAGTTTTTGACCCTGTCCACCATCGACCCGTTTATGTCAATGATATTGTGGGACCCTATCCTACCCTTTCCAAAGTCCACAATCAGTTCCTTGGTTTTGCTGGTGTTGAGAGCCAGGTTATTGTGTTGCCATCATTTGGTCAGTCGGTCAATCTCACAGGTGTGAGAGGCTGTTTGAAGAGTTGCAAATTGTGAAGCCAGATGATGGAATGTGTGGGGGGGGGGGTGAGAAATAGATGGCAGTACAGGTGGACACAGCAAGGGAGGAGGAGGGGGGGGGGGAATATTTGACTTTGAGAACAGGTTTAGTCATAGACATAGAAACATAGAAATTAGGTGCAGGAGTAGGCCATTCGGCCCTTCGAGCCTGCACCGCCATTCAATATGATCATGGCTGATCATCCAACTCAGTATCCCGTACCTGCCTTCTCTCCATACCCCCTGATCCCTTTAGCCACAAGGGCCACATCTAACTCCCCTTAAAATATAGCCAATTGTGGCCTCAACTACCCTCTGTGGCAGAGAATTCCAGAGATTCACCACTCTCTGTGTGAAAAAAGTTCTTCTCATCTCGGTTTATCAACATGTGTGCAGCCCAGGTCCCTGAAGAAGGGTCTTGACCCAAAACGTCACCTATTCCTTTCCTCTAGAGACTTTGCCCGACCAGCAGAGTTACTCCAGCTCTCTGTGTCTGCTGCTTGCTTCACCTAATCTAAACTCCCTGCAGCCACATTCAGAAATTTGCAATTTCAATTTGAAATGTCATTCCACACAAGCTCAAGCATTGCCCGCCTGGAGGCAGAGACCTGATGAATTAGCTTGGAGAGACAGCAGCCGCCCACACCAGGCCCGGCCCATTGACAACAGCCATCCATCCCCAGCCCACGTCTGTGTACGAAGGAACTGCAGATGCTGTTTTAAACCGAAGATAGACACAAAATGCTGGAGTAACTGAGCGGGACAGGCGGCGTCTCTGGAGAGAAGGAATGGGTGACGTTTTGGGTCGAGACCCGTGTGTGTGGGTGTGTGTGTATATATATATATATATATGTGTGTGTGTATATATATGTGTATATATGTGTGTGTGTGTGGGTGGGCGTGTGTGTATCTATAGCTTATTTATGTAACCTTATATTCTCCATATCTATATTCCCTATTATAAACTTTATGTACGAAGGAAATGCAGGTGCTAATACTTTATTAGCCAAAGGTTTTTGCAACATGCAAGGAATTTCATTTGCCAAGTCAGTCATACAAATAAAAAGCAACAGAACACACACAAAATACATTTTACCACAAACATCCAACTCTCGACTCTTTCATTCTCTCCATGGATGCTGCCTGTCCCGCTGAGTTACTCCGACATTCTGTGGGTCTGTCTGGCTGTAAAACAGCAACACTCTGTACCTCTGTTCCTCCGCGATCCTGAAATACTGAGTGAGACTGGAAGGCAAGGCAAGCTGGAGCACGCAAGGTGTTGGCACAGAGACATCAATGCTGGGGGAGGGGAGGCAAACGCTCAAACCTGTGGCTATGAAACTTATTAAGCAGCAGAGCCTCCAAATAACTGTGTGTGTATGTGTGTGTGTGTGTGTGTATATATATATATATATGTGTGTGTGTGTGTGTGTGTGTGTGTGTGTGTATATATATATATATATATATATATATGTGTATATATATACATGTGTGTGTGTGTATATGTGTGTGTGTGTGTGTGTGTGTGTGTGTGTGTGTGTATATATATATATGTGTGGGTGTGTGTGTGTGTGTGTGTGTGTATATATGTGTGTGTGTGTGTGTGGGTGTGTGTGTGTGTATATATATATATATATATATATATATAATACAATAATACTTTATTAGCCAAGTGTGTTTTGCAACATGCGAGGAATTTCATTTGCCAAGTCAGTCATACAAATAAAAAGCAACAGAACACACACAAAATACATTTTACCACAAACATCCACCACAGTGACTCCTCCACATTCCTCTCTGCGATGGAAGGTGAAAAACGTTCAATCATACACACACTGAACTATTATTTTCTGGTGTATGATACTGTTCACAGTGGACTATGTTTACACATTCCGTGGTGCTGCTGCCAGTAAGAATGTCAATGTTCTATCTGGGACACATGACAATAAAACACTCTGGATTCTTCTTGAATTCCCATTCTCCTCACGGTACACTGAAGGGTTTAGGTTAGGTTAGACTTACAGCCGGGAAACAGGCCCTTCGGCCCACCGAGTCCATGCCGGCCATCAACCACCCTGTTCACAATATGTTCAATTCAATGTTACTGTTTGTCAAGTGTATCTAGGTACTGTGAGCTTCCATATTTTGCACACAGTTCAGCGAGGTTTTACAAAACCGAGGCATTATCATTCCCAAGAACAATAGTGTAAAAATAGATTATACTGAGGCAGTATTCGTCACTACATTGTCAGCGTCATCTTGGAAGGACATTATTGCCATAGAGGGAGTGCAGAGAAGGTTCACCAGACTGATTCCTGGGATGTCAGGACTGTCTTATGAAGAAAGAGACTGGATAGACTTGGTTTATACTCTCTAGAATTTAGGAGATTGAGAGGGGATCTTATAGAAACTTACAAAATTCTTAAGGGGTTGGACAGGCTAGATGCAGGAAGATTGTTCCCGATGTTGGGGAAGTCCAGGACAAGGGGTCACAGCTTAAGGATAATGGGGGAAATCCTTTAAAAACCGAGACGAGGAGAACTTGTTTCACACAGAGAGTGGTGAATCTCTGGAACTCTCTGCCACAGAGGGTAGTTGAGGCCAGTTCATTGGCTATATTTAAGAGGGAGTTAGATGTGGCCCTTGTGGCCAAGGGGATCAGAGGGTATGGAGAGAAGGCAGGTACGGGATACTGAGTTGGATGATCAGCCATGATCATATTGAATGGCGGTGCAGGCTCGAAGGGTCGAATGGCCTACTCCTGCACCTAATTTCTATGTTTCTATGTATCCTTTATAGAGTCACACAGCATGGAAACAGACCATTCCTCTACACACTAGGAGCAATCTTGCAGAGGGCCAATTAACTTACAAACCCGAACGTCTTTGGGATGTGGGAGGAAACCGGAGCACCTGGAGGAAACCCACGCCGTCGCTGGGAGAACGTGCACACACACCCACACAGACAACACCCGACCCGGGTCTCTGGCGCTGTGAGGCAGCAGCTCTACCCGCTGCACCACCGTGCCGCCCTTACTGAAGAGGGAACGACCCAGGCGTCCAACCCTCCAAAGTCCGGTCTCTGCAACTTCACGGATTAGTGGGACACAGTGAACTACTGAGAACCATTTTCAACAAGATTCAATGAGCCAACATGGAGAAAGAGGCAACTTTCGATCGGGTGCAGATTACATCAAAGTGTTTATGCTACAAAAGTGATTATATTTCAACAAATACTTCGTTAGCTGAGACCTCGAAAGGTTTGCATAAATACAGGATTATACAGTGCCCTCCATAATGTTTGGGACAAAGACCCATCATTTATTTATTTGCCTTTGTGAATCAATTGAACATGAAATATGAGCAATTACAAATGTCTGTGAAGCCATGTGTCCCAAACATTATGGTGACCTGAAATGGGGGGGGGACTATGTATAAACACTGCCGTAATTTCTACATGGTGAAACCCAAAATGTGTAAAAATCGAAGGTACACAAAAAAGCTGGAGAAACTCAGCGGGTGCAGCAGCATCTGTGTGGAGCGAAGGAAATAGGCAACGTTTCGGGCCGAAACCCGGAAGGGTTTCGGCCCGAAACGTTGCCTATTTCCTATAGTGGAGATTGTTCAACCCTTTGCATGGAGCGAAGGAAATAGGCAACGCTGCCTATTTCCTTCGCTCCATAGACCAGCCACGATTGAATGGCGGAGTAGACTTGATGGGCCGAATGGCCTAATCCTGCTGCACCCGCTGAGTTTCCCCAGCTTTTGTGCGTACCTTCGATTTTCCAGCATCTGCAGTTCCTTCGTAAACACTTTGCATAAAAATGGCCTTTATTAAAATCTGACAATGTGCACTTTAACCAGTTCGAAAGAGTTTTTTTTTTTCTATTACAAATCTCAAATTGTGGGGTACAGAGAGAAATAAATAAATGATGGGTCTTTGTCCCGAGCATTATGGAGGGCGCTGTATCTATTAGGAATTCAATAATATCAGCGTTACCGCCTGACAAGTTGGAGAAATACCAAAGATTCTGTTCCCTCGAAAAATCAAATTCACCAGCATCGAAGCCGTCGAGAGCGTGCGGAGGTTCAGTATATATCGCGGATGGATAAGTTTCTCACTCCTCTGGGAATGTCCTCCGTTTCGTCCTCTGTGGAAGGAAACCCTGGGATTAAACTTACTGTTAGAAAATATTGTAAGCGAGCAGGACTGAATGGAGAGCAAGAGGCTCCTGGTGTTAAATGGTTAGAGTTATGAGATACGAGTACAGAAGTTGGGAGGTCATGTTTAAAGCAGAGACGGATAGATTCTTAAGGGGTTGGACAGGCTAGATGCAGGAAGATTGTTCCCGATGTTGGGGAAGTCCAGAACTAGGGGTCACAGCTTAAGGATAAAGGGGAAATCCTTTAAAACAGAGATGAGAAGAACTTTTTTCACACAGAGAGTGGTGAATCTCTGGAACTCTCTGCCACAGAGGGTAGTCGAGGCCACAGTTCATTGGCTATATTTAAGAGGGAGTTAGATGTGGCCCTTGTGGCTAAGGGGATCAGAGGGTATGGAGAGAAGGCAGGTACGGGATACTGAGTTGGATGATCAGCCATGATCATATTGAATGGCGGTGCAGGCTCGAAGGGCCGAATGGCCTACTCCTGCACCTAATTTCCATGTTTCTATGTTTCTATTCTTGATTAGTGCGGGTGTCAGGGGTTATGGGGAGAAGGCAGGAGAATGGGGTTAGGAGGGAGAGATAGATCAGCCATGATTGAATGGCGGGGTAGACTTATAATAATAATAATAATAAATTTATTTATAAAGCACTTTAAACAACTGCAGTTGCCACAAAGTGCTGTACATGAGAACTCATGGATAAGAAGTTATTACAAACCATTAAAAAAACCGTAAAACTAAGGACTATAAACAGTAATAGACATTAAAAGCACTAAAAACAGGAGCAATGTCTCAGCCAGTGTCGAAAGCCAGAGAATAAAAAAGAGTTTTTAGGGTGGATTTGAAGATGGACAGTGAGGGGGCCTGTCTGATGTGCAACGGCAAGGTGTTCCAGAGTGCCGGAGCAGCAACAAAAAAGGCTCTATCCCCTCTGAGCTTCCGCTTAGACCTTGGTACCTCAAGGAGCAGCTGATCCGCTGACCTGAGGCACTGGGCAGGAGCGTATGGGTGGAGCAGCTCAGAGAGGTAAGGCGGGGTGAGCCCATTCAGAGATTTAAAAACAAATAAAATAATTTAAAAATGAACTCGAAAGTGCACTGGGAGCCAGTGAAGGGAGGCCAGAATTGGCGTAATGTGCTCCCTCTTTCGAGTTCCGGTTAAGAGGTGAGTGGCAGTATTTTGAACCAGCTGGAGACGAGCCAATGAAGCTCGTACGACTCCAGAGTAGACTTGATGGGCCGAATGGCCTAATTCTGCTCCTATCACTAATGACCTTATGTTGCAGTTGTACAAGATGTTGGTGAGTCCGTATTTAGAGTATTGTCGTCAGTTCTGGGCACCATGTTATGGGAAAGATATTGTCAAGCTGAAATTGGATGTTGCCAGGACTTGAGGGCCGGAGCTACAGGGAGAGGTTGAGCAGGCTGGGTCTCTACTCCTTGGAACGCAGGAGGATGAGTGGTGATCTGAGAGAGGTGCATAAACTCATGGGAGGAATAGATCGGGTAGATACACAGAGTCTCAGTAAATCGAGGACCAGAGGACACGGGTTTAAGGTGAATGGGGCCCGGTTTAATAGGAACCTTAGGGGCAAATTGTTCACACAAAGGGTGGTGGGTGTACCTTTTAGAAAGGTGTAGGAAGGAACTGAAAAGGAACTTCTTTAGTCAGAGGGTAGTTAATCTGTGGAATTCATTGCCACTGAGGGCTGTGGAGGCCAAGACAGTGGATATTTTTAAGGCAGAGATAGACAGATTCTTGATTGGAACGGGTGTCAAGGGTTACAGGGAGAAGGCAGGAGAATGGGATTGGGAGGCAGAGATCAGCCATGAATGAATGGCGGAGTAGACTCGATGGGCCGAATGGCCTAATTCTACTCCTATAACTTGTGAATGGAATGAGCCGCCAGAGGAGGTAGTTGAGGCAGGTACTATCGTAACTGAGTTTCGAAGGATCTGGGCTAAGTGCAGGCAGGTGGGACTAGTGTAGATGGGACATGTTGGTCGGCGTGGGCAGGTTTCCACGCTGTGGGTAGATCAGGGCACGGCGGCTACGTACCAGAGAGTTCTGCAGGTTGACGAGTTGCGTGGTGGTGTCACACAGGTCCTGGCCTTGCTTCCCCAGCTCACGCTTCAGAACATCGATCTCGTAATCCTTCCTCCGCAGTCTCTCCTCCGTCATTCTCCTCCGAGACTCGGCCTGAAGCGCAAACGAGAAGGGGGGGGGGAAATGGGGGCCTCCATCTGCAAACGCAAGGGGCGCGTCACGTACCGAGAACGAGAAGGCACGGGATTTATTGGCAATCTGACATTAGTTTGTGAATGGCCCATCAAGTCTACTATGGGGAGCAATCATGGCTGATCTACTGTTAGGAGGGAGATCTTATGATCAGTTGTTTGATTGAATGGATGGAGTAGATTATGATGGGCCGAATGGTTAATTCTACTCCTTTTCCTTGGACTTCAGTGATTAGTTGCTTTAATGGTCACACTAAGTATCATAGTGTACTGAGTTAGCACAGTGTCGTTCATTAAGTGCCATCTTGCACCCTACAAGTTTAGAAAACTTTAGAAAAAAGTTAAGGGCCTGCCCCACTGTACGAGCTAATTCAAGAGCTCTCCCGAGTTTAAACTCGTGGTAAGTTCGTAGAATGTACGAAGCGGGTACATCGGAGCTCGGGAGCTTCTCTTAGTGGCTCGTAACGCTAACGGCAGGTACTCAGGAAACGCGGTAAGCTCGTGAAATTTTTTCAACATGTTGAAAAACGTCCACGAGAGCCCCGAGTACATACGAGCGGCCATTACCGTAATTCTCCGGGTTCGAATCAGGGGAAACTCGGGAGAAATCTTGAATTAGCTCGTACAGTGGGACAGCCCCGTTAGTGCCTTAACTTGGCCATGAAGACCCGTTGTCCTGGAGTTGAGGAGGATCTGACATCTTTCCTGAAGGGCAGCACGGTGGCGCAGCGGTAGAGTTGATGCCTTACAGCGCATGCTCTCCACATCACAGTCCATATCTCTCCTTTCCCTTTCCCCTGACTTCAGTCTGAAGAAAGATCTCGACCCTATTCCTTCTCTCCAGAGATGCTGCCCGACCCGCTGAGTTACTCCAGCATTTTGTGTCCATCTTCGGTGTAAACCAGCATCTGAAGTTCCTTCCTGCACTACTTAAAGGAGACGTCTACTTTAGTTTAGACTGTCGAGATACAGCGTGGAAACAGGCCCTGCAGACAGCGCCCGTAGTCAGGATCGATCCTGGGCACTGTAAGGCAGCAACACTATCGTCGAGCCACCTTGCCAGTCCTATTTCAACGTTTAGTCCTATTTCGCTCGAAGGGCCGAATGGCCTCCTCCTGCACCTATTGTCTATTGTACCTTGGTACACTTATTAATAAGTGTAAGCTAGGAAACCTCACCGTGAATGTAAGAATAAGGAGTAAGCCATTTAGAACGGAGACGAGGAAACACTTTTTCTCACAGAGAGTGGTCAGTCTGTGGAATTCTCTGCCTCAGAGGGCGGTGGAGGCCGGTTCTCTGGATACTTTCAAGAGAGAGTTAGATAGGGCTCTTAAAGATAGCGGAGTCAGGGGATATGGGGAGAAGGCAGGGTCGGGGTACTGATTGGGGATGATC